>NC_133198.1:1605000-1747500 GCF_049306965.1 Danio rerio
ATACAAAAGCTGAATATAGGGTTTTGTTAATCACCATTATTTTGCTTTATTTCACACTCGCGTATGTATTTCCAGTGCACCTGTGCTGGATTCATTTCCATTTGATGGCCATACAGTGTTGGCAGTGAGAAAACAGCGCTGTGCCATTAACATGCTGCTCCCACACACTCCGCGTGTTTGTATTGTTAGATAAATACGGATTTCACACACTCCTACTTACACCATCATTACTCATTTTGGTGATGAGCTTACACGATTCTCTGACACATGCAGCATTATTTTCTGAATCTGTATTTTTCCAGGAACAACATTGATAAAACCTGACCAAAGTACAGGATATTGATTCATATTCAGTAACTATATCGAAGTGTGTTGATATGACAGTATTTATATGAAGCATTTACAGTAGGTGAGCACTCATACACTCAACAAAAAAAAAAAATTGTTTAAACTACTTATTTAAAATGAGTTGAAACGACACAATTCCTAAGTTTATTTGCTTGGGACAACCTAATTTTTTCATGTTCAGTCCACTTAAATTTGTTAAAAGATTAACTTAGGGTTTACTCACACTAGGCCATCTGAATCATGCGCAGGTGTGTTTGACCCCAATATTCCAGTTCATCTGACTAGTGTGAGAGCTGGGAATTGGGTGCGGTTCAGTTGGCCAGCCCTGGCATGGTTGGAAGAGGTGTGCCAGAGCGTGGTTCACTTGTAGAGTGAGCGCAAAGCGTGAGTGCAAAACTGAAGACGCAACGTTGCTTATAACGAACTTATAACGGTTTCATATGACTATATTTATAATTCTTACTGTTCAATAACGGGCGTCAATGTGAACGTGCACCCCAACACGCAAAACGGCAGGCGCAAAAGCATTGCTTATAACAGACTTATAACAGTTTCATATGAATTTATTAATAATTCCTACTGTTCAATAAACGCAAACTTTCATAGTTTATTAAGGACACAAATCCCTCACTGCACGATGACTTTCATAAAAAAATTAATAAGCGTCAAAAATAGTGAATCTACTCAGCAGAAGATTTGACTGTCATCGCACCCTAAAAATAATGCAAAACAATATAATTAAAGTGGCAGCCAGGTGGCACAGCGAGACATTTTTTTGCTCGCGTTTTCCGTCTACGTTTAACGCCTCACGACTAAATAACGGGCGTCATTGTAAGCGTGCACACCAACGTGCAAAACGGCAGGCGCAAAAGCGTCATTTTGAAAAAAACGCCTCATGCTCGTTTTTTTTTTGGTTTTGACGCACCGCGTCCAAATCTTCTCCACCAATCAGATCGCCACTTTAGCTCACGTGCACGGAGCTGCTGAAGTTACAGTAAACAGCACTTGGAAGCGCTCAAGTGCAAAACTGTCAATGCAAGCGAACATTGAGGAAGATCCCCAGAGGCGATGTGAAAAGCGCTTGGGTTTAAATACTGAAAAACGTCTCGTAAAACGCTGACGATAAACACAAACGAAAAGCGTCCCGGTGTGTAGGAGCCTTCACAGCAAGAAGGTCGCAGGTTCGAGCCCCAGCTGGGTCAGTTGACATTTCTGTGTCGAGTTTGCATGTCCAGCAGGATGGGTTGCAGCTGGAAGGGCATCAGCTGTGTTAAACATTTGCTGGATAAGTTGGCGGTTCATTCCGCTGTGGCAACCTCAGATTACAAAATGGACTAAGCTGAAAACAAAATGAATAAATAACTGAATATAACTAAAGCAATCTCCGATGCACAGAGCGAGAGCGCTTCGTCCTAACTAAACAGTAGCGTGCTCAGGCTCGGAAGGTAAAATTCAGTGTGAGTGCTGGCCGAGGGGGAGACGGAGAGAGACAATCGCACTGGGGAAAGATTCCAAAATGTCCTTGCAGCAACCTGCAGTTTGATGACATAGGTGATCGTCAACTACGTAGGGCTTAGGGTAAGGGAGGTATTGGCGATCGTTCTTGTATCGCCCACTAAAGTAACGCCCATGCTACTGTGAGGGTTGGGTTTAGGGTAGGGGGAGGACTAGGTAATCGTCAACTATGTAGTGGACCTTGTACTTGAGCCTGCTCATATATTATGCAAATAAATTATGTTTTTTTTCATACTTTAGTCAAAAACTAACATCTTTACTTAATCTACTTTGCTCTGTTTCCAAATGCATAAACCATGTAAAATCATTGTTAATTAACTTAAAGGAGACCTGTTGTGTCTTTTTTTACAAGATGTAAAATAAGTCTTCGATGTTCCTTGAGTGTTTATGTGAAGTTTCAGCTTAAAATACCACACATAAAATGTTTTATAACTCTCTGAAACTTTGATTGTCTGTCACTTTAAATTCAAATGAGATTGTGCTCTTTTCAGAAGAGGGCGGAGCTACAAATGCCTGTGTGTCAGCATAGTGGCAGATTCAAAAACGACACAAACTTCTTAGCTACTGAGGGAGAGATGGTGACTAGTGGGCGGGGCATTTCCCATGACATGTACAAAGGGAGAATGTCAATCAAAGTGCTTCTGCAGACTGCTTTTATCAAGTCTGATTATAAAAATAAAAACCAAATAAATGTTTACCATTAGAAGCTCGACATATATTTACACACTACTGACATGCAACTGTGTTTAAGCACCTTATAAAACTGCCTGCTTTTTTTGTAAGTTTAAAGTGGAACTGTTTTAACACGCAATGCTTTAAATAAGTGCAGTAATTGTATTTCTACCAAAACTATGGACACACTGATTTGAGTCTATTAAGTATCTAACATTTATTTTCCATCTTTTATTTGCAATGAATTAATTGAGTGAGTGATGTTGTGTAATTGTGTGCGTGCCTCACATGATTGTCTCTTTCTATCTCGCCGTGGATTCTTATTGCTGAAACCACCGAGGCAGGAAAATGAACAGGGTCCAATTTTCTCCCTGCAAAGTTAAATTGGACAGCAGACTAAATGAGGCTGCGCTGGTAGAAAATCCAAAACAAAGCTGTCATTTAAGAGGTCCAGATTTGTACCCGCTTGCTGCAGATCAGTCTCTGGCTTCATGTTATGAATCTTATTTAATTTGTTTTTTTAAACCAGAGAAAGACTAAGTATAAGGAAAATATGTTTCGCTTTCAGCACATCAGCAGTCCTGGCGAACCAAAAGTAATGACGCCACTAACTATATTTAGAGTTCTCGTTTCAGCTCATTTCACAAATCACTGTAGCTTTTTCAGCACCACAAGCAATAGAGTACCACAACGAAATCATTAATTTGCATATTCATGTGCAAATGTATTTTTCTAACAATGTAAAAATGTTCTTATTGCTGACAAATAGTTACAATTATGTAAACCGACATACAGTGCAATAAAAGCACACATAATAATCAAGCTTGATGTCTGTGCAGTTTCGGTATAGGCTTCAAGAGTTCACCCTTAGCTGATGATTGATTATAAAGCTTGTTCGGCATGCTGTCCTGGGAGAGAGCCCTAAGCTCATAAGATCCTCGAGCCCGGGGCTCCTTCCCATTTGCAAGGTGAGAGGGGAGTTTGAGCTCAGGTAGATCTGGAGAACTCCCCTGCTGTAGTAGCTAATGAACAGATAGTGATCGCTCTTAAGAGATAGCTACTTACTAGGAGCATGTCTATGGTGCTGATTTGGATTAGTCAATTAACTTAAGTTGCAAGTTTTTGGATAGTGGGAGGAAACCGGAGAACCCGGGGGAAACCTACGTGAGCCTGGGGAGAACGTGCAAACTCCGCACAGAAACGTCAGCTGGCTTGGTAAGGACTAGAACCCGTGACGTTCTTGCTGTGAGGCAACAGTGCTAACCACTGGGCCACCGTGCCACCCATCTAGGAAGGGAGGAGGATTAGGAGTGGAAGGGGGAATTCTTCAAAACGAAGATGACCGTGATATGCCCAGTTGGTGGAATGAACTCCCTAACTGCATCAGAACAGCAGAGTCACTCGCTATTTTCAAGAAACGACTAAAAACTCAACTATTTAGTCTCCACTTCACTTCCTAATCTGCAATTGCCTCTTTGAATATCACACTAACTGTACAAAAAAAAAAAAAAAAAAACTACTAATACTTCCCTTCTTAGACTTTACAGACCTGAAACTTGCCTTTAGCACTTATTCATTGTTGCTCTTGGTTGTGTAAATTGCTTCCTTGTCCTCATTTGTAAGTCGCTTTGGATAAAAGCGTCTGCTAAATGACTAAATGTAAATGTAAATGTAAATATGGAGCTTAGGCTGTTAATAGTGGCTTAGCAATCGTCTGGTGAATCCGCAACCATAAGCATGTGATCCTCTCGAAGTTAGTTTATACATAAACTTCACATAAACCAAGCAAGTCTTGGAGTAATCATGTAAAATAATTCATAATCTAATCAACAGCAAGCTGAGATGCTTATTGGATAAGCATCATTTCAAATACATTTTTGCAAAGATTTCAAAACATATTCAATCCAGGCTCAATCTGAAAATGTGGCCCTATATAAATTTCTGGAGCGTGCCAAATATGTTAAAGGAGGTACGTTTTTTTGCAGTGTTTTTTTTTTTTAATCCACCAGATTAAACCGCTGTACACTTTTTCAGATCTCAGATTTCTCTTGTGAGTGCCATTCGCACTTGCTGTTCTCCTTTAAATCCACCAGAGGCCGCTGACGACTGACTGACTGATCGATCCCCCAACACTAAACCCAACCATTAGTGTTTTAAAAAGCACTGACAGACCAGCACCCACCCGCTTCCCTAAACCCCACCAACAGGGTTTTACAAAGCAATCCAGAAAAAGAAAAGCCCCTTTATTTTTACTAGGTTTTCAGATTTTACCACATTCTCACCCTGTTGCTTACTTATTTCAGTCTTATCTGCTTTCTGGACATGAACCATGTCTTCATGGTCAACTCCGTTCTGCGTCTCAAATTCTTTGACACATGCGGTGAGCTACCAGACAAACTGGTAATATCAAGAAAAGCCGTCCACACAAAGGTAAGCGGTTAGCTGCTAGCTCCAACAAGGAATGGCACCATACTGCCCTGCAGCGTCTGTTTTAAAGACAAAATGCAGCCATATGTACCTCTGGCTACATACTTTGCGATCTCCAGAAATGTATATAGGGTTACATTTTCAGAATGAGCCTGTGTTGAACATATCAGCACATATATGCAGTACTTCACTGCAGTTTCCAGCTGAAATAAAGCAGTAGAACTTTTATTCCTGTTCACAATGATTAGCATTATTAATTAATACATGAGACTTTTTTTTTTTACCTTAAAGCATGTATTGTGTTTCAGACTCTTATTTTGACATTCATTCTACTAGTCCTGATTTCTCACTTTGTTTCTGTTTACTTTTAGTGCACAGGATTCTGAATATGTCCTGATTTGTTTCCTATCCCTGCTGAAAAATCCAGCTTAAACCAGCCTAGGCTGGTTGGCTGGTTTTAGCTGGTTGACCAGGCTGGTTTTAGAGGGGTTTTGGCCACTTCCAGGCTGGTTTCCAGCCATTTCCAGCCTGGTCTTAGCTTGTCAGGCTGGAAAATGACCAGCCAAATCCAGCTAAAACCAGCTTGACCAGCCTGGTTTAAGCTGGACATAGCTGGTTTTGGCTGGACTCCCAGCTTGGCTAGGCTGGTCAAGCTGGTTTTAGCTGGTCATCTCCCAGCCTGACCAGCTAAGACCAGGCTGGAAATGGCTGGAAACCAGCCTGGAAGTGGCCAAAACCCCTCTGCAGGCTGGTTGACCAGCTAAAACCAGCCAACCAGCCTAGACTGGTTTAAGCTAGATTTTTCAGCAGGGATACCTAATGATTATGTTAACCTGTGTCTTGTTTAGCTTCTTATCGCCAGCCAGAATATTGCTCAGCCACCACATTACTTCGCTTACCCCGTTGGCAGATTATGTAGCTTGTTTTAAGACTGAACTCACTACCTTTAGCATATTATTTCTGATATTTTTGCTTGTCTAGAAAGTGCTTCATCCTTTACGAATTTTTAGATATTTGGACTAGAAACTAAGTAAGAATCTAAGTAAGGACACTGCACTGTAACCCATCCAAGATTGATAAATGTTTTAGTTTATTCTCTTTTTCCCCCTCACACCACTCTCTAAACTAGCTCATTGTCTTTATCCTGCTACAGTTCTTTCCAATAGACGTAACATATGAGAAACAATTAGCCCTCAGTACTGTAGGCTTACTCTCAGACCAGCTTTGTAAGCACTTCTGCTCTCTCGTTCCTTCTTAATTACCCATTATCAGCTTTTTTTTTTCCCTCCCTTAGCAATTAATGGTGTTCAGTGGAGCCTCGGCTAAACTACAGCACACAGAAACACTAGCTAACTCACATCAAGCATGCACTTTTCACTTGATGGGGAAACTTTTAAGATGCAGAGTTGTTGCATAAAATTGTGCTGCCGGAAAGAAGTTATAGCAATATATTTTCAATGAGGGAGAAGAGGAATTAGGTGAAGGCACAATTCCAATAAACTACTAGAGTGAGTGATAAAGAAGTGCACCACGACAAATAGGGGACACCTGTCTGTATTCACTGCAATATGCATTACGAATGCCAGACTCTACCAAAAACCTCAATTACACTTCAAGCAAACATATTTCTGTAACACTTTACAGTACTTGATTGATGGTGTAGTAATACTATGTAAATGACACGTTACTTCATTAGAAAAAAATTATGAGTTAAAGCAAGTGCTAATCATGTACTAACTTTAACTACAGTATGAGTCATATGATGGTCAGTTGACATTTCTCTGTGGATTTTGCATTTGGGTTTCCTCCTGGTGCTCTGGTTTCAAGGACATGGTATACAGGTGAATTGGGTAGGCTAAATTTGTCCGTAGTGTATGAGTGTGAATGAGTGTGTTTTCCAGTGATGGATTGCAGCTGGAAGGGCATCCACTGTGTCAAACATGTGCTGGATAAGTTGGCGGTTCATTCCGCTGTGGCGACCCCAGATTAATAAAGGCACTAAGCCAAAAAAAATAAAGAATAAATGATGAGTCACATGAGTTCATGTGTGAATAATAGCCTTTATTCGTCATTTATAAGGCATTTATAAAGCATGAATAGTCCTCACTTTAGATTAGGTCACAAAACTGCATGAAGTTGAGTTAATAAAGCAATTATTAACATATCTGATAACTATTAGTATATGTCTGAATAATAAGATATATAAACGTTGATTGCATTAATTTATTAATCATTTACTAACTCATTCTGAATGATCCTAAAAACCCTCAACTACTCATGAATACGAACAGTTTGTAAATAATTCGATACTTAATTTAGTAATGAAAAATAAATCATTAACAGAGTATGAAAATACAATCATTAAGCACATTATATAGACGCTTATAAGTCAAGAAGGGAGCATTCGTAGCTGCAGTTATAAACTGCTTCCTAACGTTTATTAATGTAGAGTTAATGCTTAACGGATGAATTCACTATTTGCTAATGCTTAATAAATGATTTATAGTATGTAGTTATTATAAAGTGTTACCGAAGTGTTCTGTCTACATCAAAATGGTTTAAACAAAGAAGTTCATGAGCTTTTTTATTAAAAAGGTGAACTGAAGCTCAGTGTTTTTTTTTTTTTTTTTTTTTTTTGCCTATTTTGTAGTATTATTTATATTTGGCTGTTTAAGCACAGAAGTTCCTTTTAAGAGTTTTAATTTCAAAACTTTAAACATACGATCAAACGTTCAAATCTGCTCTGTGTGCTTATGAATGGAAAAAAGGGGCACTCAGTCTATTGGTTCGGATGAAATACACTTTTTCTACATAACATGCAAACTCTGGTTATTTATGGTAAGTTAGAAATCCTCTGATTGGATAATCGATCATGAGCTGATCCTGGAACAGCTGAGGACAATCATCAGCATATGATCCTCCTTTGAGTTGCCTTAACTTATTGGGTTTTACAGTACTCCGTTGGTTTGAGTTTCTAATTTATTGGGTTTTACTGTGCTCAAATTTACTCAAATGGATTAAGTTCACTGTACTCATTTGGATTTGTTTTGTGAATTAAAATGGTTTGTAGTAATCGATTTCCTCAAATGGTTTGAGTTACCTTCACTTTTTGGGTTTTACAGTGTATGTTTTAGTGAAATATAGTCAATATGTGACGTTTGCTTCATTTGGTAGGCACATTGACCTGCTTGTTTATCTTCTAATTGGGTTTGACTGCTTGCAGCATAACTTTCTTCTGTTTGAGGAAAGTTGTTGACATTTCTCACTTCTCAATCAATATTCAATTTCAGTTGGGTCAGAGCAAAGCTGAGCTATGTCTGTATACCAGCGGCTCTGTTGCAATCCTCTACTGCTCCTTTAACTCCACTTATAAAAATCACTCTTCTTCAGAAACTTTGCATTTTCCTTTTAAATAAATGCATTAATTCTTGCAAATGAAAGAACTTTATATTGCCACATATCAGTTGAGTCTCATTACATTTGCAGACTTTCTAAAAGTGATACCGCTTACTAATAGGCCCATTTTCCAGCATACAACAGAGATATTTATTTCCCCAGAGTTAGAAATAAACAGCGATCATGATCGTTTGACTGTGAATTTATGAAGTCCATTTCAGCAATGCTAGTTTGTGATCACAACGCTGCTGTTCAAAGAAGCTGTTTCTCATTTCACCGTCTTAAAGTACTGCACCAAAACTGTTTATTTGTCAGATAGGAGGAATATCTCATTAAAAAAGCAAAACAACATTATTATATTCTGGCACAGAAAACTGTAAGTGAATGTCAGGGTGAAAATGCAACAAAAAATATAATGTGACCCCAATATCAAAGAAACTAAAACAGTAAAATACAAAATCAAGTCAGAAAAATAATCACAAAATAATCAAGACAAAAAGAAAAAAAAAAAGACAAGGAGAGAGAGAAAAGAAACTCCTCTTAAAACTACACTGTAAAAAATGCAGGGTTCCACACAATTCATTTATGTTGTCCCAACACACATGGATTAATTTAACTTGACACATTTAAGCAGATTGAACATGAAACAATTAAGCTGTCCCCCCCAAAAAATAGTAAAGAATTGTGTTGTGTTAGCTCATTTTAAATTAGACGTTCCTAAACATTTTAGCTTGCGACCCTCAAATAACAGTACCAGTGACTTGCGACCCCCTCTATTTTCGGAGATTATAAACATACAAACATTGCAAACAACGATGCACACACAAATACTAAATACTGCATATAAACAAGCTTATCGACAACACAAAAAAGTGCAACAGTCTAACAACCATATCATTTGTATAGTCATTTGTTTAGTATTTAATATTAACCTCACTTAATGAGACTGTTGGGCACAATGTTTACAGCACAAGACTATTCTCGGTTTAGCTTTGGAGACCGCCATATGGAGATCGTCCTCTATGTTCTGTCGTGGCTTTATTTTAATGTATGTGAGTGCCGTAAAGGTGTCAAAGTTTATTATTGCGTCGTAAAATCAATCTTCTGCAACTAACTATAATGCTGGGTCATTAATCTAGCATAATAACCCCAGGGGTCGCAATCTAATGGAAAAAAAACAATTAAAGGCAGATTATTTTATATTTGCATGTTATTTTTTATGTAACTATTAAATACTATTTTTATCTTCAGTTATGGATAAAACATAGCAATTCTGATAGTTTAATAACCTACAGTTGAAGTCAGAATTATTCACCCCTCTGCCCCCCCCCCACCCCCCACCCCAATTTCTGTTCAATGGAGAGCAGATTTTTTTTGCACATTTCTAATCATAATAGTTTTAATAACTCATCTCTCTAATAACTGATTTAGTTTATCATGATGGCAATAAATAATATTTTACTAGATATTCTTCAAGACACTTCTATACAGCTTAAAGTGACATTTTAAATGGTTAACTAGGGTAATTAGACAAGTTATTGTATAACGATGGTTTGTTCTGTAGACTATCGGGAAAAATATAGCTTAAAGGGGCGAATAATATTGACATTAAATGGGTTTTAAAAAAATAAAAATTGCTCTTATTCTAGCCGAAATAAAACAAATAAGTCTTTTTCCAGAAGAAAAAAATATTATCAGACATACTATGAAAATATCCTTGCTCTGTTAAACATCATTTGGGAAATAAAATAAATAAATAAAAAATAATAAAAAAAAATTCAAAGTGGATGAATAATAATTCAGATTTTATTGTCTTACGACCCCCACTTTGCAAGCCACTGTTTTAAATAAGTAGTTGTCATGATCACCAGCGAGATCTAACCACCAGATGTAAACACTAACATCCACAGGAACTACAAATCTGCTTATAAATGGACTACATAACCAGTCATGCTCCACACACACAACCGGTTCCAGATCCTGACTGATTGCATACACACAGCTGATTAGATTAGATTAGATTAGATTCAACTTTATTGTCATTACACATGTAGAAGTACAATGCAACGAAATGCAGTACTGTTCGGAATGCACAAACCAATATCCAAAAGCTCCTGTCAGGTGTACGATGTAAAGGCACCACTGTTCTGCACGAACAGACCCGAAATGAGCAGGAATAGTACTGCAAAAATGCAGAAACTGGAGAGACCCTGAGCCTAGCGTTGAACACGCACCGCCATCTTGGATCATCTTGGATGCTGCTCATGTACAGATTACACACACATATATACAGCTCACTTTGAAACCCTCATGGCTGAGTCTTGTTATCTGTCACAGTGACATTACAACGTGTTTTCCTAGTGTTGTTTCCCAGTGTACTTACCTAGCGTTGTTTATTTAGTTATCCCTGTCTGCCGCCTGCCTTCTGACCTCTCGCTTGTTATGTTGACTACGATTCTGGATTTGCCTGTACATATCTGATTGCACCTGTGCTGACCTTTGCTTGCCTGACAATGAGTAAACCTGCATTGTGGATCCAAACCTCAGTTTGGTGTCAAAACTGGTGTCAGTCCCCTCGTTACAGTAGTTTAAGCAAGCAGCAAATATTTTTAAACTCATAGCACTGGAAGACTTCCCAATATTTACATTTATGTTGTTATTCCAATTTATAAGACTTTTATTAATTCATAATAATTGACCTGACCTAAAATACAGCAACACAATGCTAGGAAAAAGCAGCAAACATAAAATATCAACAATTAAACAGCAAAGCAGAAATCTGCATAACGGACTCCTGCCGTGCTGCATGGCTGATCTGCATTCATTACAGGATTTTATGCACAGCCTGCTCAAAGAATGAATCATCTTCATCAGAAATGTAGAAAAGAATTCACTAAAAAAGCGTTTGTTAATATTTGAGTGCTCACTGTTTATGTTCAAAGCATTTCCAATGAATTTATGAAGAAGAAAAAAACAGGGAGGAAAGGCATCTGATGAGATGCAGAGACGTTGTGAAATTATAACTCTGAATTATACATGGTGAATATTATAATAAAATCTGCAACCGTACCTTCATGCAAACATTTAATCTGGGGGAATGAAAGTTAACTAAAATGATTACACGTAAATGTCAAATGATGTTGATATTTGTTTGATTTTAGGTTGTATTAGAAATTGACTAAAACTCTACATCGAGCCAACATCTTAAACCAATGTCATATTGACGTCAAATACTGAAATTTATTCATCATTTATTCGTCGATCACCAAAAAGAAAAAAGTTTGACCATCATTTTTTGACACCCTGGATAATTACGATCACAGTCCAAACACATGCGCTATAGGTGAATTAAATAAAATAAATTGGCCCTAGTGTAAAAGTGTGTGTAAACGAAGGTGTGTATGGGTCTTTCCCAGTACTGGGTTGCAGCTGGAGGGGCATCCGCTGTGTAAAACATATGCTGGACTAGTTGGCGGTTCATTCCACTGTGGCAACCCCTGATAAGTAAGGGACTAAGCCAAAGGAATTTCTAAATGTGACTCACACAGGTGAGTGGGCTTGATAAACCACCTGTAAAAACTCTTCTCTCCATATGCACTAGACACTTTACCTTAACTCCATCCTACTCAATGAGGGAAAACAATGTGAATGTACCACAGAAACATGTTTTCTTCAATACCTCGTTTGCACAATATTGTTCTGTCTTCTTAAAAAGTGCTTATATAGTCTGTCTTAGGAGTATAGTTAAGGATTTATAGTACATGTAGTAGTAAGTATAGTTAGATTACAGCTCCTGTATTTTAATCATGTATAGGTTTAAAAGAGTGCTTACATCCAGTGTTGTTCATATTTATTCATTCATTCGTTTTCCTGCAGCTTCGCTTTATTTATCAGGGGTCACCACAGGATAATGAACCACCAACTTATCCAGCATATGTTGAACACTGCGGACGCCCTTCCATGCTGCATCTCAGTATTTCCATACACACTCATTCACACACATACACTACGAACAATTTAGTTTATTCAATTCCCCTATAGCGCATGTGTTTGGACTGTGGAGGAAACCGGACAGCAACAGGTGGAGAACATGCAAACTCCACACAGAAACACCAACTGTTTCTGTATGGTAATAATCTCCCACTGACCCCAGACTTCTTGCTGTGAGGCGACAGTGCTAACCACTAAGCCATCGTTTCGCTCCCTGTTCATATTAATGATCATGTTTATTCATGTAGCATCGTTATCCTGGGAGACACAACATTTCATTCCACTTAATGTCCACACGTATAGCCACATGACAATAATAAAGCTCTTGAACTTGACCAGAAAGATGGAAAACCACAAACAAATTGCATCTCCTCACTTCAGAACAAAACAAAAGCCTCAAATGAATGTTTGATTGAGGATGGTTCTCAGCAGAGGGTTCCTGAGCGGAGACTGTCCTACATTCTCTTACAGAGTAAAGTTTATAGATTTTTAATAGACTTTACTTATTAATTCTGAGTCTGCTTCTGAAGGCTTGCTTCTTCATCTGTCCAGAATACGGAGAGGAGAAGATTCACATACAGATATTTTATTTTAAGCTGCAATAACAAGCCAATTTGACTTTATTATTATTAATATCTTTGCAGTGTAGCAATAGCAAACTGTGGCGTGGCCAAGAGCCGTGGGAACGGAATGAGGCCACGCGTAAGTGGATGCACCTGTGGTGCGCACCGGCCTGGAAATCCCACGGAAGGAGCTCTGGATTATAAGAGGAGGAACGATGGCAGAGGAAGCCGAGAGAGGACCGGGCCCGGGCATATTGTTTTACTTTTGCTTTTTGGTTTAGACGGCAGTTGCCGTCACAGTTGCTGTCACTGCCGTCACTCCTGTGCCGTCACTGTTATTAATAAATAATTTAAAACTGCATCGGTTCTCCGCCTCCTTCCCACAAAACGAACTTTACTACACAAACCCATACACAATTTTATTTAACTTTTTACTGAACTTTGTTTTATCTACCTACCTGTATACTGGATAAATGTGTCTAATTTAGTTTGTGTTCTTTGGTGATCTTAAGGTGTTTGTGAGTTACTTAAACAGTTAAAAAAGGTGACTTAATCAACAACCGTCATGTTATAGTTAAACACGTTAAGAGATTCACTGAAAAATTCTGCGCTCGCCTACGTTAACTTACATTATGCTCACTATCCTCGGCCCGTTCTTAATTTAGATTCTGTAAAATGTCCAAGAAACACAGCGAAAATGGACCTCATTAAGTTTCAACCTTTTTTTACAGCTCATGACGGACATTTCTCAAAGAGGAAATAACAAAAATCTTACCTGAGACGAGCTAGTGCACGGTTGTGATGAATGGCTTTTGCTTGTTTAAGGACAGTGATGACATAATTTTGCCAGTGGAGTGTCGTTGTTGGATTCGTAGTCGCAATCAGGTTGTCATGTCTGTGGTGAAACTGTACTTCTTGTTTGTAAAGTACACTCATCGTAAATTCATCAGTCCTATACAAACAGACAAAGACAATGTCGTGTCTGTTCTAATTGCAGATTTTGGAATTGTACCCTTGTAAAATTACGAGTACTTTCTGTTTTCCTTTGTGATTTTATAATTACAGATGTGTACATTTTTATTTACGCACGTAATATTTATGACAGTGATTTTATTCCATAACTTTTTACTGAACTGTTCCATGCATATGTCCTTTGGTGTGGCAAACAAAACATATGAAAAACAACACTTAATAATGTACAAATATAGTGAGAGCAATTTATCTTCATTGATGGACATTTATCTTCACATAGTGCTGTTTGTTTTATATGAAATTCTGAATTCTATTTGTTTTTTCTTCAGGATTTGTCAGAGTTGTTTTTTATTATACAGGCATGTATGTCAGATCAGAAAACAAAACAAAACAACAACAACATTTTGTAATTTAATAAATTTGTTGAAGTAAAAAACACATATCTATAATACCCCTATAATATTTCTAAAGTTAAGCAATGATAAGATTTCAGCTTCTCTGCACGAAACACAGTTTGACGGACAGCTAATTCGCTTATCCTTCTCTGATTTCTTAATTAAGTGTCTTGTCACTGCCAGCATCTGTCATCGGTTTACAGTGTATTAATTAGTTTGTTTATCATGCAGCAGGAATGACAATATGACAGAGCAAAAACATTAATCACTGCACTGCTGTGACGGGTCAGATTTCTGAACGGGCCTCCTGTCCACATGAGGACGTCAATGAAAAATCCTGTCAGAGATGCAGCCATTCAATATAATTCACCTTTATTTCTCTAGCGCTTTTACAATGTTGATTGTGTCAAAGCAGCATCACATTGAAGTTCGGTCCCACTTTATATTAAGTGTCCTTAACTAATATGTACTTACACAAGATTAATTAGTTTGTTACAATGTACTTAATGTGTAAATACATGTGTGCTTATGCTTAATTAAATACATGTATGTAATTACATCTGTAGTTAACTTTTGTAATTACATTTGTAAATACACTGTTGACCATCCCTTACACCTTAACCCACCCTTAAACCTGCCCACACCACCAAACCTATCCATAACCCAACCTCTTTCCCAACTCAAAGGCACCACAAGTGTTTTCAAATACATTATAAACACAGTAAGTACATTATATTTTTTTTTTTTTGAGGTAAGTACATAGTAGTTAAGGACACTTAATATAAAGTGGGACCGAACTTCAACCTGAAGTTCTAGTAAATTGAAACTGTGTCAGTCCAGGTTTCAGAGTTGAAGTTCAGTCTATTTCAGTACTATTTTATAACATATTATAGGCCTATATAATATAATAAACCAGCATGTTATGCTTACATATTAATACAAATATGTGACTCTGAATCCCAAAACCATAGAAACTGAGATTAAAGAATCATCACTGAAAAAAGTGTTGCATGCAGAACTGTCGCAAACAATTTATTTGTGTTAAATTTAAACAATCAAATTACGTTTAATAATGTTCAGCTAAATTTGTTTGTTTACATTTTACACAAATACATTGTTTACAACCACTTAACGTAACAGAATTGAGTGAATCCAAGGAATCATCTCTGAATAATTTTTTTCAGGAAAACTGAATGAACAAGCTTTCCAATGATGTATGTTTTTTTTTTAGGAGAGGATAATATTTGACTGATATAACTATTGAAAATCTGGAATTACCTTTAAAGTTGTACAGATTAAAAAGGGCCCGTTATGCCACTTTATATGAGATGTAAAATAAGTCTCCGATGTCCCTAGAGTGTGTACGTAAAGTTTCAGCTGGAAATACCTCTCTGAGAACTCTCTGAAACTGACCATTTTAGGCTTTTTCCTAATTGTGCTGTTTTGGTGACTGTCGCTTTAAATTCAAATGAGATTGTGCTCTTTTCAGAAGAGGGCGGAGATACAAAAATTTAAGTCCTATGCTAATGAGGGGGAGACAGTCAACAGTGGGCGGAGCTTTCCCCCTCTGATGACATGTACAAAGGGAGAATGTCAAAGTGTTTCTACAGACTGATTTTATCAAGTCTAACAATAAATATATATATATATATATATATATATATATATATATATATATATATATATATATATATATATATATATATATATATATATATATTTATATATATATATATTATTAATTAATTAATAATATTTGACCATGATAAGCTGGTTATATTCACACACTGTTGCCACAGAACTGTGTTTGAAGCCCTTATAAAAGTTTTTTTTTTATATAGATGCAGTATAAAATGTAAAAAATGTTATTATGGTACAATAACTTATATATATATATATATATATATATATATATATATATATATATATATATATATATATATATATATATATATATATATATATATATATATATATATATATATAAATAATCTTTTGTTTTTACAGCTCTGCCAATGAGAGCGGTTCAGCTCAAACACATCAAAAGAAAAGCAAAGGGCAAGGGGGCGGGGCTTGTAAGATATTAGAGAGCATTTGATTGGTCAGAAGATTTGATTAGAAACTGAAGTATGATGTGACATCAAAAAATATCATTGATGCATTTAAGTGAGGGTGAGAAACTGCAAGCTTTGGATGGTTATATCAGGTTTATTTCTTCGATTTTACTGAAATAGTACAATAGAAATCTCCTGAGGTTGAGAAAGAGGACATGTGATAAAGGACCCAGGACAACCTTTGATATATTTTTTGGCCTCTTCCCTGCTGAGCCTAGAAGTTTTCCCATCTTGTATGGCAAAGTAAAAATAAACATTTAGATGTGGCTGCTCACGAGGTTTTGTTCCCTGATAGAGAGGTGTGGTTTAAGCAAACAAAGTCTACTCTCCTCTTTGTTACAACTCCAACCAGGGCTTAATATGTTCCGGAACAAGCCAGATCTGGAACCTTTGAAAACTGATCCGGCACCTCATTTTACAGATCCCCCTCCTCACATGCATCCCGCCCAGCACCGCCTCACCCGCTCTTTACTTTCTTCTGCGACTCTCTTCTCTTCACTTTTGTCTGCAGAACCAATTTTATGAATAATCATTTCAGTCAGATAAAATTTAATTATAATAATTTCTCCAGAAGCACCCGAAAGACAAGAACCCCTTCAACCATGTCATTGGATTCCTTGTTTGCGCCAGTGGGTGGAACCTTACATCAGGGGTGTCCAAACTTGATCCTGGAGGGCCGGTGTCCTGCATATTGTAGTATCAACCCCAAATAAAAACACCTGAACGAGCTAATCAAGCTCTTTCTAGGTATACGAGATTTCCAGGCAGGTGTATTAGAGGAAGTTGGAGCTAATCTATGCAGGACAATGGCCCTCCAGGACCGAGTTTGGACACTCCTGCCTTACATTGTCACTGTATTGAAACACACTCGCTTAGAGAGTATCCTTAAAACTAACATCTAAAGTGTTAGTAAGGTGTTGTCTAAAAAAAAAACCCTATTATTTTGATTTTACAGGGACTGGTTTTGTGGTCAAGGGCCACATATCCTTATTTCTTGTTGCTGTATTAATATAAATAAGCCGTTTATTTTGCAGTGAAATGTAACCTGCATGTTTTTGAGGTCCAACCCCACAGTGACTGATGGTGCTTTTCATAAATCCTCCTCTTAATTGTTTTAACTGATTTGGCTTAAAACAGGTCTGTTGATAGCAGTAATGTTTTAACTGACAGAGGCCTGCGGGGATTTATTTTGTTGTAAATATGCTTTGATGAAGCCGGCTGTTCAAGCTTCAAATGTACTGCACTAATTCAGCCGAATGTCTTTGGAGTGGCTCTGATTAATACGGCTTCAGTTTAGAGAAAAGCTCTTAGTTTGATTAAAACGGAGAGGAAAAGGAAACAAAGTCAATCTGGGTTGCAATTTTGCTTTGTTTTATGAGTTCTTGGAAAAGAAGCAGCTTTTAATTTCATCGTTGTAATTATTGCTTCACAATGTTATCCGAACACTATGTTCCCAAACAAAACCCAACTTTCTTTTCTTCAGAAATGTTCTTGCATTTTTTTATATATGTAGAACAATTAATAATAAACTGCGTTACAACAACCGGTGATTAACTTGCGTGCGATCAATCACAGACGGTTTTTAATTTGCTTTCCATAAGCAATCAGCTGAAGAACAAATATCTCAGTGTTTTCCAGCCCTGTTCCCATACCTCTCCTTAATCTACAAGTAAAATAATTTCAATTTAACACATTACTTTCACAGTAATGTGAATCATTAATATAACATCGCTGCTACTCACACCAAGGTTTAAACAACAGTGAAAGCAATATATAATTTTCATTCATTCACTTTCCTTTGGCTTAGTCTTTTTATTTTAGCAGGGGTCGCCACAGCGGAATGACTTGCCAGCTTATCCAGCATATGTTTTATGCAGTGGATGCCCTCTTAGCTGCAACCCAGTACTGGGAAACACCCAGAGCACCCGGAGGATATCCACGGCAACTTGAGGAGAACATGTAACTGGCCCATCCGGGACTCAAACCAGCAACCTTCTTGCTGTAAGGTGACAGTGCTAACCACTGAGTCATCGTGCCACCCCTAATATATAATTAAATATAAAATGCACATTTAACTGCATGCTTTGTAGAAATATTTTAGCTTTGTCCAAAGTTTCCTCCATTTTCCGACTTATTTCAGCCGATTATACTATCTCGAAATATCGCAGTGCAATGCCTGATTTAGGACCCAAACGTTCTTCTTCATTCTGAGAACGTGAGGCGCACCACACTGCCTTTTTTGTTGATAAGAAAAAAAAACAAGTGTGCTGCGCTTTTTGTGTTGCTAGGCAACCACTGAATCAGCTCCATATTGTGTATTGAGCGCCGCTGTTGATATTGTTATATTTTTTTAAACATTTTTTTATTGTAGAAAAAATACTTAAAATTTAACATTAAAATACAATTTTTTACATTTTCACTCTTCCCCCCTCCCTCCCCCAAAGCATCCAGATTCAGTTTAGCTGGTAGATGTATTGTTATACATGGGCTAAGGCAAAGAAAAACATATACTGTATTCCACAAATAAAAATACACATATACATATATCAATCAATTAATCAATCGTGTAAGAGGTATTTGCTTGTGCCATTGTATAGTTGTGTTCCAAAAATTGTATGAACAGATCTCAAATTTTATGGCACTCCTTTAATTTTCCCTTTATACTGTAGGTTATTCTTTCCATTGCAATGTAATGTGTCAAATCTTTTAGCCAGTGATCAATCGATGGACTTTCTGTGTTCTTCCAATAGAGTGCTATCAAACGCCTTGCAATAACAAGACACATATCAATCATTTTAGTTTCATAAACCCAAAAGCGCATATTTCAGGTGTAACTGGAATTGGTTTTAAAATAATTGAGGAGATTAATGTTATTACATTTTGCCTGAAAATCTTAATCACATCACATTCCCATATACAATGAAAGAATGTTCCTTTATGTTTTGAAGCATATATCTGGGATGTTTGGGTTAAACTTGTTTAGTTTTTCAGGCGTGATATAGGTGCGCATTGCCCAGTTATACTGGATCATTTTAAATCTAGTATTTATTGACAAGTTCTGGGCTTTAACACATATTTGGCTCCATTCCAAATCTGTCAGGTCATAATTGTAATATTTAATAACATCATGATATTCGGGATTTGTGAAATCATACATATCTGGATAACTCGAAACAGCGACCGCTAGTCTCTCCTCCATCTCTAAAAGTCTCAATTTGACAACACAAACACTGCCATCACCTTAACAGAAACTATGCCTCTGCTTTCATTTGATTAGACAGTGAAAAAAACACACGAAAACATAGCCCTATATACGTTTCTGGAGATCACAAATTGTGTAGCCAGTAGTACATATGGCTGCATTTTGTCTTTAAAATGAATGCTACGAGGCGGTATGACGCTGTTTCATTTTTTGGACGCTTACCAGGGTCAATCGATGCTTTTGAAAACACTATCGGTTGGGTTCAGGGAAAGAGGAGCGTGGGTCAATCAGTCGACAGCAGCATCTGGTGGATTTACATGAGAACAGCAGGTGTGAATGACACTCGCGAGAGAAATCCGAGATCGTAAAAAAAGCGTACACAGTGGCCTCTGATGGATTCGCAAAAACAAAAACTGCAAAAAAACGTACCTCCTGGGATGTATTTGGCGCTCTGCAGATATGTATATAGGTGTACGTTTTCAGAATGAGCCTGGGTTGTATTTACAGTACTTGCCTAAATGCATGCCTGGTCTTACTGTGCAGTTCATTAATAATTACAGCAGCAAATAAATGATGTAAAACAAGCAGCACGAATCATCAAATCCCCTAAATCATAACACAAGTACATATTTTAGAAGCTGCACAGCTCATTCCCAAAACGATTGCTTTGACATTTCTCCATTACTGCCGCACCTATGATTATTACCCACATTACCTGACTCCAGTGTCGCTGACCTCCACTTCTGGTCATCCGGGCTGTAAATTGATGTTAGCGCTGCGTTTATTCAGCCTTCCTCTGGTGAAGCTATTCAGAATGATGAAATGGACAAAGAAAAGGACAGCTGTTATTCTTATTACTCCCAGAGCTTTGAGAAGTGAGACAGCAAATCACTCTCATTCCTATACAATTGCATTAGAGGTTACGGATAATTATAGCCTCTCCGCCGAGCTGCACACATTTCATAGAAAGATTATGTCCTTTATATTAGAGACCGCGTGAAAGCTTCATTCATCAGGCGTGGATTGAAACTACAACCACCAGTGATGATTAACAGATCATAATGTGTCATATGTGCATTATGACTGCTTTTGTACATTTCATTTTCTGGCAATATTTGCAAAACAAGCGCTGGAGCAGTACTTTACAGCTGTGAGAAGTGAAACTGACCAACTGAAACTGAGAATGTACAGTTGAAGTCAGAATTATTCATCCGCCTTTGATTTTTTCTTCTTTTTAAAAATATTTTCCAAATGATGTTTAACAGAGCAGGGAAATTTTCACAGTATGTCTGATAATATTTTCTAGCTGCAACCCCAGTACTGGGAAACACCCAGAGCATCCGGAGGAAACCCATGGCAACTTGAAGAGAACATGTAACTGGCCCATCCGGGACTCAAACCAGCAACCTTCTTGCTGTAAGGTGACAGTGCTAACCACTGAGTCATCGTGCCACCCCTAATATATAATTAAAAATGAAATGCACATTGAAATATCGCAGTGCAATGCCTGATTTAGGACCCAAACGTTATTTTTCAAGTGTGCTGCGCTTTTTATGTTGCTAGGCAACCACTGAATCAGCTCCATATTGTGTATCGAGCACCGCTGTTGATATTTTTATAATTGTTATATTTTTTTAAAACATTTTTTTTTATTGTAGAAAAAACACTTGAAATTTAACATTAAAATACAATTTGTTACATTTTCACTCTTCCCCCCTCCCTCCCCCAAAGCATCCAGATTCAGTTTAGCTGGTAGATGTATTGTTATACATGGGCTAAGGCAATCATCATTTAAGGTCATTATTATTTTTAAGCTATTTGTTTTTTCGATAGTCTACAACAGTGGTCCCCAACCAACGGGCCGCGGACCGGTGGAACAATTGGTACCGGGCCACATAAGAAATTATAAATTATTTCTGTAGAAAATATTCCCCCCGCGACTTGGTTTCTTCCGCCATCTCACGTGAAATGGACTATGCCAAAATCCACCACAGAGCGGTAAGAATGACCGCTAGAATATGGTGGTGGTTGTTAATAGTTATAAAACAGGTATTACAGAGTCCAAATCATTGGTCCAAATCAGCAGAGCATTTAACGATTGTGCATATAACGTTATGTGTGCGTGCATCGCTAAGTAAGTACCCAAAATCATTGCAATATGTATCTATATGGAGTTTCCAACACAATCTCACGGCAATTCGTAACTTTTTCATCTAGTGGCTAATTCGTACAAATTCGTACAATCTAATTCGTACATTTTAGTACGATTTGCGTATCCCCCAATGACGGTTGGGTTTAGGGGTGGGGTTAGGTGCCACGCCTCCTTTTTAAAATTGTACATTTTCTTACGACTGAACTCGTACGAATTAGCCACTAAACTGCCAAAACGTAAAATACTTAAGTTTTCTCGTAAGATCAGGCTGGAGTTTCACATAATCATACTCATTAGGGCTGTAACATGCCAATGCATACGTTTAATTCGGCAAGACGGTTGTATTATTGTTTATATGTTCGTCAGTTGAAATGTTTGGCACAGATGTTATGTATTTGATGCATATAAACCTTGATTGAAACAAAATCAGGCCGCGATAGCGCAACTAGCGCATGCGCACTGAGCTGTTCATGATTAACCTGGATGGACGAGCGCAGCAGCTGTGTTCACGTGAAGAACCAAACCCCCACGTAAAGGGGGTCACGTGCTTCAGCCTCCACATCAAAGCTCCGGAAAGCAAAGAATGCTCCAGGATTGGCCAGCCCAGTCACCAGACATGAACATTATTGAGCATGTCTGGGGTAAGATGAAGAAGGAGGCGTTGAAGATGAACACAAACACTCTTGATGAACTGAGGGAGCTTTCTTTACCACTCCAGATGACTATTTATCAGTGGCTTGAGTCATGTCAGAGATGTATGGATGCAGTCCTCCAAGCTCACGATGGAGTCAGACACAAGGAAGGCATTAAAAAAGAGGATCATTCATCATGAGGGCAAAATGAAAACAGTGAAAGTGTGAAGTTTGTCTTTATGATAAAAGGCTGTCCGTTTCAGTGGCTAGTGGGCTAATAGACCCTCACAAAGATTTATGAGGAGACTCACGGCGACCAAATAAATTCACCGAAGGAAACGAGAAAGAAAAACATCAAACAACTGAAATAAATCCAACAGAAGTATCCCGGTATCACATCAAACACCCCTAATAAAAGCCAATAAATGATGGCAGAAAATTCATTTTCGCTCAAAACATCCATTACATCAGCACAAGTGAAATATGTGCATCCAGTAGTGTGGAAAACATCAAACCCTGGAGTTGATTTGATAAATGAACCACGTGCTTGTTTCAAGTCTCTTCTCTGAAATTGATTCAAACGCTCTCGCCGTAATCAAACACATTAACACTGGAGCAGGTGTAAATGATCACCGACTGGAATGAATCTGATTTGCAGATTAAATTTAGGACTTGGTTTAATGCTAAACTGCGGAATTATGTGTGGATAGTTTCAGTCAGCAGTAAAAGCTATTACTGATTTACACCGTTCCTTTGTTAAAGGAGGAATCGATGTTTAATAATCATTAGAGATATGGAGGCACGCTGCTGGAAATATACGGCTTAATTATGAGCTATTTCACAGCACAGCAGACGTGTACGCCGAGCTCCTTTCTGAACTTTTACTTAGATTTAAATGACCTATTTTTCCATTTCCATGCATGAAGTATATGAGCCGTCATTTGCCTTTTAAATGTGCATCGATAAATCACAGACACACTTGCAGGATTATAACATTTGACTGCTTTACGGCTTCTCCTAAGCCTATCACATGATTCACAGTTGGATTTTTTTTTCCGCAGAGATGTATCTACAGCTTTTTGTGACACATTAAGAGGAAATAGATCACTGGCAACACCTGAAATACACGAAATACCTATCACTTATTAAAGCGAATAGATTGTATGAAGGAAATAAGGGTTTGATGTACTGTAGAAGTATTAAATGCTTGAATAAATGAAACAATACACAAAGAATAGCCAGTAGGTACTGATAAGTCACTGCATTTGCCACTGAATCGTTCATTCAATCAACTCAATCAAAATGATTGATTTGTTCTGAAATTAAGCAAGCGATTGTCTTTAAGAAATCTGCGACTCTGTCTTTATGAATCTGTCTTTACCACTGAATTGACTGATTCGATTATGTTAATCTATTAATCTTTACGAATCTGACTCACTTTAATGCTGGATTGACTGATTCACTTGATTGAATATGTGAATCTTTATGAATGTCACTGTCTTATTATTGAATTGACTAATTCACTTGATTGAATCTATGAATCTTTATGAATCTGATTCAATTTAATACTGCATTATCTGATTCACTTAACTGAATCTATGAATCTTTATGAATCTGACTGACTTTTTCATTGAATTGACTGATCCACACGATACATCTGTGAATTTTTACGAATATTACTGACTTTATCACTGGGTTGACTGATTTACTTAAATGAATCTATCAATCTTTATGAATCTTACTGAAATTATCACGGGATTGACTGATTCACTTGATTGAATTTATGAATCTTAATGAATCTGACTGTCTTTATCATTGAATTGATTAATTTACTTGACTGAATCTATGAATCATAATGAATCTGACTCACTTTATTACTAGATTGGCTGATTCACTTTAGTGAATCTATCAAACTTCATGAATCTGACTGTTTATTAATGGATTGACTGATTCACTTGAGTGAATCTATATATCTCAATCACTGGATTTGCTGATTTGAATCTATCAAACGTTATGAATTTTACAGGCTTTATCACTGGACTGACTGATTCACTTGATTGAATCTTCAAAGCTTTATGGATTTTACTGTCTTTATCACTGGATTTACTGATTCACTTGATTGAATCTGTGAATCTGTATGAATCTTATTGACTTTGTCACTAAATTGACTGATTCACTTGATTTAATCAATTAATCTATGAATCTGTCTGTCTATATCAATGGATTGACTGATTCACTAGATTAAATATATGAATCCTTATGAATCTGACAGTCTTTATTACTGGACAGACTGATTCACTTGATTAAATCTTCAAATCTTTATGAATCTTATTGTCTTTATCACAGAATTGACCGGTTCACTTGATTGAATCTATGAATCTTTATAAATCTAATTCACTTAAGTGAATCTATCGATCTTAATGAATCTAACTGACTTTATCACTGGATTGACTCATTCACATGATTGAATCTATGAATCCTTATGAATCAGACTGTTTTGCTCACTAAATTGACTGGTTCATTTGACTGAATCTATGAGTCTTTAAGAATTTGACTGTCTTTATCATTGAATTGACTGATTTACACGCTTGCATCTGTGAATTTTTATGAATCTTACTTACTTTATCACTGGGTTGACTGATTCGCCTAAGTGAATCTATCAATCTTCAAAAATCTGACTGACTTTGTCACTGAATTGACTGATTCACTTGATTGCATCTGTAAAGGTTTATGAATCTGACTGTCTTTACCATTGAATTGACTGATTCGCTTGATTAAGTCTATGAATCTAACTGTCTTTATCACCACTGACTGATTCACTTGATTGAATCTATAAATCTTTATGAATCTTACTGAATTATTCACTGCATTGGCTGATTCACTTGATTGAATCTATGAATCTTTATGAATATTATTGAACTATTCACTGCATTGACTAATTCACTTGATTGAATCTATAAATCTTTATGAATCTTACTGAACTATTCACTGCATTGACTGATTCACTTGATTGAATCTTTGAATCTTTATGAATCTGACCGTCTTTATCATTGAAATTACTGATTCGGTTGATTGAATCTATAATTTGTCATGAATCTTACTGAATTTATCACTGCATCGACTGATTTACTTGATTGAATCTATGAGTTTTTATGAATCTTATTGACTTTATCAATGCATTGACTAATTCACTTGATTGAATCTATGAATCTTTATGAATCTGACTGACTTTATTACTGGATTGACTGATTCACTTGATTGAATCTATGAATCTTAATGAATCGGAATCTATCAATATTCATGAATCTGTCTTCATCAATGGATTTACTGATTCATTTTACTGAATAAATGAATCTGAATGAATTCGACTGTCTTTGTCACTGGATTGACTGATTCACTTAAGTGAATCTATCAAATTTCTGAAATTTATTTATATATTTTGACAGATCTGGCCGTTTTCAAAACGTTATTATTTCCCAGTTTGGTAATGCCATAAAATATGGTATAATTAGTTGGATATACAGTATAAGGAAAGTTGCATATAGCAATCACAGTACAGTAGGAAATGTTCTACCTCTTATTTTGAACATTGAACACATCTCTCTGTCTACACTAGTGCAATAAATTCAGCTTTAAGCAGAAGCGCAGTGAGGCTTTTTTACATTTATTCTTCCAGTCCTCCAGTCCACATGAAGACTCTTATTCTGTCACTGAGACGCATGACAAAGCACTGCATTAGGATTACGTAAATAAAGATGAATAATATTAGCCTTCTGAACCAGCTCAGCCTCTGAGTAAAAGATCATGCGACTGTAAAATACTTCACTGACAGAGAAAAACAGATGCCAACTTTATCCCCAAAGCACTAAAGCAGCTTTATCTGTTTCCTGGAATAGACAAGTGTGTAAATTCTGAATTCTTTTGCTGTGCGGAGGCTGATTTTATATCAAAGTGGAGTACCAACGCCTCAGATGCTAACCTTGGATGAGGGTGAAATAACGCCATGGTTCACACTGACTCATGATCTCTTCTGTTTGAGCAGAAATATAACTGTAGAGTACACTGTCAAAAAATGAATCTGTATTTGGGTCAAAGACAAAATAGGGGTTTTAAATATCAAACCAACAATGTAACACAGCTTTGACATTTGTTAATTAATTAAAAAAAAAATCGGAGGAAATAGTCATGACTAAAACTCCCACTAAAATACCATTCAGTAATATAACAATGAGTTGCTCTGTTAAGAAAACTAGTCAGGCTTATTTAGAGCACGATTCATTTAAAGACGTATTCATCTGAAGATCACAGGGCAGCTCTTGCTGTTAAAAAAGCCACTCTATACATCTTTATACTAGTAATGAGTCGTTCATGAATGATTCACTCATTTTGAACGATTCTTCAATATGACTCGGGAACTACGAGTCCTCTCAGGGAGTGATTCGTTCATCCTTTTGTGCAGGTGGTATATTTCAAGTCTTTTAAGTCGTTCGTCGTGGAAAGGCAGAAGCCAATCATATGCGTTTAGAGACGGAAAAAGAATTAATCCGTTCATCTCTCAAGTCCTCTATCGGGTCTGAGTCATTCATTCATTACGGGACAATCATATGCGTTTAGAGTCGAAAAAGAATTGAATTGCAAGGTAAACTAATCATCATGGCTCCTATCGACTCAGACTGTGTACATTGGTTAAGATTATATGTAAGTGTAACGTGAACGAATCACTGACATTTGAAGACATGACGAGGTGAGCTGAGCAAAGAGACAACAATACCTTCATAGATAAAAGAGCAGGTCAACATTGAATTATTATTTTCTTATAGTATTTCTATTTATGACATATTTGTCGTGTGATTAATTTTTCGGGCTAGTTGTAGATGTGTTTGGAAGCAATTCGTAACATTTTAATAATATTTTGGCAAATTGAACCAAGTGAACAAAATGACTCGAAAAAAGATTCGTTCATCTCGATGAACGAGACTCAAAGATCCGAGTCAGTAAAATGATCCGAACTTCCCATCACTACTTTATAGCACTATGATTTATCCATTTCAATAACCTTTTTTTAATAATTTAAACCGTAAGATTCAGCATATGATCACTCATTCTTTGATGAAGAAGGTCAGAATAAGTCAGGTTCATTTTAAATAAAGGTTTCTGCTACGCTGAGTGACATTATCTCACCCGTATTTAGACAAATATACAATTATTATTTTTTTTAAAATTGTATTTGACACTCTGGCATGACTTTGAATGTGATTTTGTTAGCAGGGTACACATATTCAGGGTTTCTGCAGCTATCATAATGTCAAGTTTAAGACTTTTTGGGACCATTAAGTATTAAATTTAAGACCTATATCACAGTATCAAAAACAGGCATATACATAAAGAGAAAACGCTAAATCAAAAAATTAGTGTTAAGTGTATTCAAATTAAACAGTACTAACTATAGGTTAGATGCATCACTGAACTACAGAAACAAACAAAGTCTGATAGACTTTTCCCAGTCCTCATTGGTCATTTGAATGCCTAAAGCTGCGGTCACATTAGAGTTTGAACATGCGATATTCTGTCGTGCGGCGCTGCGAAAAGGGGCGGGATTAAACAAGCTTATTAGACATTTTGTAAAGCAAGCGATTGCTCCGTGTTTTAAATTACTGTCCAGAGAGGTCAATCCTCGATTGGTCTCACGTAAACAAGAGATGCGATTTCGCAGGTCAGAGTTCACCAAGCTTGAACTTTGCACCGCAGCAACCTGCGAAATTTGACGCATGACCCTGCGTTTCCGGTCTGACGCAGTCGCTTGCGAATGAATGGAAGTCTATGGAAGGAAAAGCCCAGTGTGAACACAGCTTAAATCAGGCATGTCCAAACTCGGTCCTGGAGGGCCGGTGTCCTGCAGATTTTAGCTCCAACTTGCCTCAACACACCTGCAAGGATGCTTCTAGAAAGCCTATAAAAGCTTGATTAGCTAGCCCACGTGTATCTGATTGGGGTTGGAACTAAACTTAGTTTTTTAGTTTGAATACACTAGTTGCTATTCAGTCTAGTGCGTTCACGATCACTGATTTATTTTTGCTTTTTCTCAACCCACCGAGTCATTTTTTTTTGTATGAAAACTCTACAAAAGTTTTTCAATTTTCCCATGGAGTCTGGTGACACCGGTCTCTATTTATTGAAAGGTCAAGTGGAAAGTGCTTTTCATTATGGCAGCTTATTTCAAGGGCAGAGAAACTGCCGTGCTAAATATATAACAAGAATATTGAGTTACATTCACCGAAGAATGAAAGTGGCATGTTGGAGGAGAAAAGGGGCAGATAGTCGAACAATAACCGTCACATTAGCAGTCTGCCGACAACTGCCTCAAGGTGCCTTTTCCAATGACGGCCTTGTCAAGATGAATGAACAATAACCTGATGAAACACTTGTGTGAAAACAATTCAAAGACAGAACAATACACTCGTGTGATTACCACTGCGCTGCATCACACACTCAGCATTAGTATACATACACTCTGCTGGACATTATCACTACACTAGCATTTCCAATAACTAAATTGATCAAGGCAGTTATTTTTGCATTTTAGTGGGTCAGTTGTAAATGTTAGTTTACATTTCCACACATTACTTTTAGCATTAATGGTAATAATGCAGTGAAATTAATTACCACTTGGATGATGCGACAGCAGCCACAGGACAACAGTGCCAGTGCTTCACCAAACACCAGCTATTGTTAAAGAGCCAATTTGGTGGATAGGGATGATTGGGAGGTCATGATGGGTAAAGCCCATTGGATGGAATTTGGCCAAGTCACCGGGGTTACACCCCAGAAGTACCATGGGATTTGTTATGACCACAGATATTCAGGACCTTGGTTTGATGTCTCATTCAAAAGACGGCGATCACTGACAGTATAGTGTCCCCTTCACTATACTGGGGCATAAGAACTCATACAGACCACAGGTTAAGCGCCCCCTGCTGGCCTTACTAACACTACTTCCAAAAGCATTCCAGTGACATTTCAGGACACCAATATGATGTTAAAATAAAAAAAAGAAATAAATAAAAATGTGTATAATGATGTTTATTTCATAGTTATAACAAGGAGATGGTGAATTACGAGGACGTTGCTGATGTTGCCATTTTTCTAAATATTATTTGATCAAAATTACAGTACAAATTGTAAAATTGTGATATGTTATTGCATTTTTAAATAACCATTCTCTTACTGAATGTACTATTATGTAAAACTTTAAGTTAAAGCAGAGAATTCAGCATCGTTACTACAGTCTTCAGTGTCACATGATCTTGCAGAAATTATTGTAATATCACAATTTGCTGATTAAAATTATTATTATTATTATTATTATTGTTATTAATGTTGACATGTGTAAGGTTGCTTCATGTTTTTTTATGAAAAACAATTGCAACTATTTTCTAAGACATTTTTTAATGAAAAACAAGTGGCAAATTCAATATATATTAATATATATATATATATATATATATATATATATATATATATATATATATATATATATATATATATATATATATATATATATATGTGTGTGTATGTGTGTGTGTGTGTGTGTGTGTGTGTGTATATATATATATATATATATATGTATGTATGTATGTGTGTGTGTGTGTGTGTGTGTGTGTGTGTATGTATATATATATATATATATATATATATGTGTGTGTATGTGTGTGTGTGTGTGTGTGTGTGTATATATATATATATATATATATATGTATGTATGTATGTGTGTGTGTGTGCGTGTGTGTGTGTGTGTGTATGTATATATATATATATATATATATATATATATATATATATATATATATATATATTGCTCAAAATATCAAATAATGTTTTCATAGTATTTTGGTGACTGACGCTTTAAATTCAAATGAGATTGTGCACTTTTCAGAAGAGGGCGGAGCTACAAACGCCTGTGTGACAGCATAGTGGCAGATTCAAAAACAAGACTAACGTCCTATGCTAATAAGAGAGAGATGGTTACTAGTGGGCGGGGCTTTCCCCCTCTGATGACACGTACAAAGTGAGAATGTCAATCAAAGAGTTTCTGCAGACTGATTTTATCAAGTCTGATTAGTAAAAACAATTAATTTTGACCATTAGATGCTGCTTATATTCACACACTGCTGACACACAACTGTGTGTAAACCCCTTATAATAGTGATTATTGCATAATCCTTTAAACCTTGATATGACTGAACTGCAGTCGTTCATTGCACTAGAGGGTGCTGTCTTGCGTCTCTGTGTTGCGGACAGATGGACAGAGCTGTCCAAACTTCATATGAAAGTCATCTCGGGCCCTCAGCAGGGCCTCCTCATCGATATAGACTGCCGCCCTTCTGGCGGTGAGGAAGTACTGCACTTTCCTGAGTTTCCACCCGAACACGTACATGAGAAGTCCACAGACGGCAGCAGTGGAGCGACCCACTCCTGCATTACAGTGGACGTAGACGCTGTGACCGTTTTCCAGCAGCCCAAACAGCAGAAACACTGCCTGGGGCAGCATCTGTATACGCCCTGCAGAGATAGAGAAGTATTCAATGCTTTTTATAATTATTATTGCAAAGCAGCATTACATTGCATCACAATGACATTCAGAAAACTTAAGGTTATTAGTTTCTATCAGAGCCATAATTTGATTTAAAATGATTTATTTATAGGGAAGACGCAGTGGTGCAGTAGGTAGTGCTGTCGCCTCACAGCAAGAAGGTCACTGGTTCGAGCCTCAGCTGGGTCAGTTGCCGTTTCTGTGTGGAGTTTGCATGTTCTCCCCGTGTTGGCGTGGGTTTCCCCCACAGTCCAAACACATTCGCTATAGGGCAATTGATGAACTAAATTAGCCATAGTGTATGAGTGTGAATGAGTGTGTATGGATGTTTCCCAGAGATGGGTTGCGGCTGGAAGGGCATTCGCTGCGAAAAAACATGCTGGATAAGTTGGCGGTTCGTTCCGCAGTGGCGACCCCGGATAATTAAAGGGATTAAGCCGAAAAGAAAATGAATGAATGAATCAATAATTTATTAATAGTGCTCAAATTCATATACACTTGACATATATTGATGTTTACTTGTGCACATTCGCTGATTTCACCCCTACCCATTTGTTTGTAATGGTTTGCTCCGCTTTTATTGAATTGTTTAAAGTTATATTATGAGAAAGAAAGAAAGATATAGCAACACATTTTTTTGACCGGGGTTTATTGTTATACTGCATACGAATTTATTAATCATCCTAAACACCAAACCCTGCAGACAGAAACAATACAGTCTTCATCATAAAACAACAACACAGATTAAATGTGTGATGTTCAATGTATTCAGATTCTCAAAAACATTCATTAAAAGTCCCATAAAATTACAGGGTAACCTATTTGACCCCTTTTTCCAGATTTAAGATACGTCTTTTTGTTTAAGTTTCAGCTCAAAACACGCGTCAGATTGTTTATTATAGCTTATAGCTTTCTAGCTGTTTTTGTGGCCTGTCTCTTTAAAGCTAGTTCTCCCTGCCCACCGTTCCCACATGCCTGTCAGAGTGTGGGTTAGTCTCCGCCTCGGCTGCATCTGTTATACAGCACAGTGACAGACATGAAGGAAGCAGATCTCACAAAATGCTTGTGAGAAATTCTACAGTAAGAACTTCCCCAATGATTATTTGATGTATTTGTTGTGGAGTTAATTCAAGCCTTTCTGCAACGATGAGTCACACAATGTCCTTACAAAGTTCACGCACACACAGACACACTTAGCGGACACACACACAGTGCATGTTAAACCTTTGCACTGTTTTTGCACGGCAAATGTGACAGGATACAGGTTAATATCCACAGCTGTATGGATATCCGTTATGTTAGTGCACAAAATGAACCTGATTTAACGTCAACAAACCGGGATTGAAGCGTCTTCTTTAAAACTCTACTGACATGCGGCTGAAGTAAGTAAAGTGATGATGTTTCTACTAAACAAACTGTATATTCTTTCCCCTCTTCCAACCCTACCACTAAACCAACCTTCACAGCAAACAATCTGCACTTTTACATCTTCAAAATACTTCCTTCTGTCTGATTTACAAGCATGTTTACCCATCAGGACCTCAAGTTTGGTCCCCACAGTGACACACGTCTCCATGATTCTATGCGTATTCAGGTTTAAGTCCCCAGCAGGATATAAAAACAAGTACACACACACTAACCCTCTGTGCTCATGTCCTGCGTGGGCATCCAGATGTAAGAAAGGCCAGAGTCTCTGTACAGATGCATCATGGTCTCGGGGGTCATGGGTTGACTGAGGTCTCGCCGGCAGCCGTGCGAGTTGTTTATCACGTCCCACTCGGTCTGAAAGTTCATCACCGCCGTGACACCCAGCTCTTGTTTTAGCTTCAGGGTTACATGTTCAACCCGTCGAGGACAGCTGCCTAACCAGACACGCGGCAGCACCCTAAAGAGAAAACAGACGCACGAATGAAGACAGAGCTTAAACTATCGTGTGTAAACAACACAGCTCTTCAGAGGAGACAAGAAAGGCTAAGCCCCCAGAAATCAGTTAAAGTAGACATATTGTGTAAATAATCGTTGTCCTCAGAATGTGTTCAAGTTCAAGTTGAGCTTTATTGTCATTTCTCTACGTTTGTTATTTTATTTTGAAGATCTGAGGTGAAAGAGGTCATGAAATCTATTAGATTGGCTGGATAGATGTTGTACGCAGGTCAACGTTCTTACAAAACACACATCCTCATGATGCACCACCTCAATAACACAATCACCCCAGCGCTTCATAGTATTATTATGAGATTCAGTAGCAAGACGCAGAGGCAGATGTGGCAGGTTGACAGGCCAGATCATAAAACATATACTGTGTGAAAACCTTTTAAGAGCTGTGGACTGACAGTGTTACTGCACAGTGATTCCCTCTTTACTGCGTTCTGCCACAGAAACAAACCTCTAACCTTACACATTAAACTGCAGACTGCACATTTATCCTGCATCATTAGTCATGTCGCGTTATTATCAGACACTAAAGGAAAAGGAAGACATTGAAGTGGGTTAAGTGGGAAAGGAAAATACCCGACAGCCAATCAGAATCAACATCAACAGCTCACACATCTAAATCAGCAGAGAAGCTCATCATCACTGCTGCTCGATACAATACACCCTCTTTAAAGGGCCATGAAACCCCCTCGTTTCAGCAGGGTGTTTTCACACCTCTACTTTGGAAAAAGTCAGAAAAGTGGGCGTGTCCAGCTTTGTTTAGGGGGGAGTGTTGGAGGAAGAAAAGAGGCAGGGTGTGGGAGTGTCTATTTGGGCGCGCTGAGTGTCAGAGTCAAAATACACACACACAGGGGACAAAGTGACGGTGTTTGCATGGACATCTGTAGTCGAATTATTTGCCAAATTATTAAATGGTGGACTTTAACTGCAGTTTGGCTCTTTCATTCAGGGAATTCATTCATGTCCCTCACAACAAACGAGATATTTGATTCGAGGAGCTGCTCTAAGCATGTATTTTTCATGCAATGTTTGATACCGCACGGCGAATGAGAGAAAAAAACCGTCCGCATTTCCCGGAAACTTAGATGCACACGGCAGGTAGCGTCAGAAAGCCGCGTGTGTTATTCCGGTCACAAAATGCAGTGAAAATCCTACACGAGGTTATAGTTTGGTTGTAGAGCTAACATGTTTACACTCGGTGCAATAGTTAGTTCGATGCGAACAAACTGAATAAACAAAGAGCGCTGGTCGCTCACTTACCAAATCTGTAGAGACAGGACAATCACCAGCAACTAGAGCCGCGTCTTTATTAAGAGGAGACTACAAGCGAATCCGGATCTCAGCGTTTGCAGATGAGAACAGCTCTCAGGAAAACAATAATCCTCTTTAGACACGTAAGTTATTGTTGTCGAGCGTCGCGTACACTGTTAATCCACACGAGATCCAGCTGAGCTCTCACAGAGAGAAAATGAAAACAAAACTTCACTGCAGCAAACTATAAAAGCAACACTTCACGCTTGTTTTGCCAACACAACGTGGCGTCTCTGTCGTCTAAACACTGTGACAGTAATGAATATTAATGAAGCTGCACAATAGAGCGCGCTGATTGCTTTGAACCAAGCTTTACTCATGCATTAATGCAGCACACTGTAAGACGTAATAAGACACACTCTGGCACAGACGCTCAGTCTGCACGCTGGAATACACGCTATTATGTCATGGCCGTGACGCAGCTTCAAAAATTAGTTTCAAACCGGAAGTACGAATTTGCTTGAAGTAACGCAAAAACAACCAATTGACACTTTTTAGTGAAATATAGGTGTCCTAATAGTGTTTATAGCAGTGTGGGACACATATATCACTGTCAACAGCTCAAATAATGTGCTTTGGTGTTTTCTGACCCTTTAAAGATAGCAGATATCTAGGAAGTTGGTGCTAGTTATACCATCTGAATGAATGGACAACACAGTACAGTATAAACCAATTGCCAAACTGATTTCACCAAGTAGGATATGTTCCTGAATGAACATCTTTGTTGATCCTGAAACAACATTCCAATCACCCAATCAGAATTAAGGGATACGTTTACCGTTTATGTTAAGATTAGGCTTACAGCACTTCTACATGAGTGTTATCGAACTATTATTCCCCTCTGATTTTGGGAATAATTAACAGTTATGATTGGTTTTAGGGGTAACCATTTAACGTGTGAACATTTGCGTTTACTCGCTTCATTCGCGTGTCAAATTCACTTCAGAACAGACGCGGATTCGCGTGATGGGCAGGGCTTCTGTCTGCCCGAAGAGTCTAGCTTCATAGCTAACTGGCTAACATGGATTTTATGAATAAAATAACAGTGTTTATGTGCTTTATGAAGACTGAAAAACAGCATCGATACGTTTAGGGTCGTGTCTGAGTCCACTACATGCTTTCAGAGGTGCATCCAGTTCTGTGAGCTCATAAACTCCTCCAGAGACTTAACCTGGATGACGGAGGCTTTCAGCGGTGCATCTGACTGAGCCAAGCCGAGTTTGATGAACGGTGAAGGGTGGAGGATTTCCCTCAGAACACCGACAACAGGTTCTACGTCACAATCACGCCCCCACAAGAGCAAGCTTCTGATTGGTTAACGCGGCACGAATGTCCACTGAAGTTCAGATTTTTGAACTCGAGAATTGGCGCGAAACGCTCGTTAAGCGCGTCAAACGCGCAAAACGCTCAATTCGCCCCGCGCCATTCGCGCAATTTGCGACATTCGCGCCGCAAGATTATTATTATTCGTGCGTTTGCATTGACTTAACATGTAAATCACTTGCGCTTGACGCGCGTTACGCATCTGTTGTGAACGCAGCACTAGTCTTGAACACCTTGATTAGTTGGATCAGCTGCGTTTGATTAGGGTTGGAGCAAAACTGTGCAGAGCTGCGGCCTCTGGTATAAAATGAGACTATGCAATGCAAGCTGTGCAATATAAAACTTAAAAGTACCACAGCTTTTTAGTAGTGTCAATGTACTAGAAATGCAACAGCGCCTGATTGTTGATGTCTCTGTGCAAATTAATCCATTTTAATTTAAAGGTCCCAAGAAGACAAAATCTCAATTGAAACATGAAGGCAGGAAAGTAATCTGCTCCCATTCATTCATTTTCTGCCACTTTTCAGGGGCCGTGTCGCGGGGGCAGCAGTCTTAGGAGAGAACCCCAGACTTCCCTCTCCCCAGACACTTCCTCCAGCTCCTCCGGGGGGATCCCGAGGTGTTCCCAGGCCAGCAGAGAGACATAGTCCCTCCAGCATGTCCTGGGTCTTCTTCAAGGCCTCCTCCCGGTGAAACATGCCTGGAATACCTCCCTAGGTGGAGGTCCAGGAGGCATTCAAAAACCTGAGCCACCTCAGCTGACTTCCATTGATGTGGAGGAGCAGCAGCTCTACTCCGAGCTCCTCCAGGGTGTCAGAGCTCATCACCCTATTCATAAGAGTGCACCTGCCACCCTTCAAAGGAAACCCATTTCAGCTGCTTGTATCCGAGATTTTGTCCTTTTGGTCATGACCCAAAGCTCATGATCACAGGTGCGAGTAGGAACGTAGATTGACTGGTAAATCAAAGCTTTGCCTTTAATCTCAGCCCCTTCCTTACCAGAAGCTGGTAAAGTAGCCCCTCCCCTTTATTAAAAAAAAAAACAGCCAGTAGTGTTTTGTTTTGATCACAGCCCAGTGTGAGTGGTTGAGCTGAAGTGCATCAAATAAAAAGTGCCTTGAAAGGGGCGGGGCATATCAGTAGTTAGTGATGTCACAAAAATAATCGATCCATTTAGGCGGAAGCGACATATTGCAAACTTTTAATGTTTATAACTTCTAAATGTAAATGTTGTCACTGTTTTGGAGTACACTAGCTTATAGATATCCTTAAGACTAACATACTGATACTGACATCTACAAAAACGTTATTTTGATTTCATGGGGACTTTAAAACTGCAGACTCAGTATCACTCTATTCTCATCGCCATCGCTCTAATGTACCTTCGGAGGAGAGTAGAGGAGGTAATTTTGGTTTTACATTTCCAGTGTATCTGCGCATCAAACGCAGAGGTGTCAGCGGGAGTCTCAGTATGAGGGAGATCCAGACTGCAGTAATGGAAATGCTAATGAGTGTTTAGCGGGGTGAGGAGACAGACTGACAACCTGGGGAATGAAGCCAGAAAGGTCACAGGCTTCAGCCGAGGGGTGTATTTTTACCTCAGAAACCCACACGCCCGTTTGAGGATGAAAAATAAGTGAGACGATTGAAGGAAAGGGAGTTTGTGGAGGTTAATGGTCTGAATCATTTGACTGCAATGAATTCTTCACCCCCTCCAAAACTTTCACCAGATCTGGGGTCTGGTTTATAAACTTTGCATAGAAACTTTCCTAAAAGTGAAGGTATATAAATGTTATTTATTTATTTATTAATGGTTATGGTCCATATGATGATTTAACACTGGGTTTTATTAATTTTGTAATTAAATGTAGACTGACCTGTGTGTGCACGAGATGAGACCGAATCGTATATTTCCATTGTTTTTCTATTTAAACACAGTTGACCTGCATGATCATAGTGTACACTTGCATCCGAGCGTCAGCGTCAACGCTTCCCATTCCCTTTAAATGGGTGACGTCAGGCCTTGCCGAACTGCATTGTGGATCCATCTGCGCCGCTTCAGGGGTGTTGCTCACTGCAGAAGTTGCGACGTACTCAACTTTTTCAAGCACCGGCGGAAGCATCAGCCAATCAGATCGCTGTATGCAAATACAACAGCTCAGACAGAAACCGATTGCTGACTAATTTAATTGGCTGACGCTGCTATGACAATCACGTCGGTCCCAACTTCCGACCTTTCTCTGTCAAGCGTTGACGCTAAAGCCCCGTGTGAATGCACCGTCACTTCAATGGGTTTGCGTGGCTCTCAGTCCCACCCACACTCGTCAGAACTACCAAGCCAACCAATCACAGAGCATGTGCTACACGAGGTTGCGACATGTAGTTACATTTTTTGAGAGATGCATGCTAACCTCGTGATGGCCACGGCAAGGGCTATGCAACCACGCTCAGGCTGCGCTGGAGCATACGTGTACGCTTGATGCAGAAGTATAAATCAGCCTTAACTCCAGTGACTGGCACATCTGGATTGACTGTATTCATCGTCGAAGTCCACGAACTGAACCGCGACTACCGTATCATTGAGATGGCTGACGTGAAACTGACGTTGACACAGGGTCAAGATCCCGAAGCGCAAGTGTTTTGAAAGACTGCACCAAAGCATGATCCAAACACCCAGGTCACGTGACTAACGTGATTCAAAGAATCGGTCATTTCAGAAGCGTTTCGAAACCTGGCGAATCTGCGTTTGACTGCTTGATAGAACTCATGTAGCCTAGTGGACTGTGTGTGTACAGAGAAACTGTGCTGGCCTGAAGATCGAATCCTGACTTGATGTACTTCAATATTGTTACTTTTTTATGACCAAAACAAGACATATTTATTTACAAAGGATTCACTCAGATGCCAGACTAATGTTAGAACAAAACACATTACAAGAACAGAGAATTTAAAAACTAACATCTATAGCTGCATCACCCTGGATTCGAACCCATTATCTCTGCATACTGGTGTGGAACTCTGACCACATCACTAAATCCCTTGAAGCTCTACAACATGGGGTTTAATACCTTAATTTGCGAAACCGTTTTTTTCCTGAAGCTGTTCTAGAGCAATACATAAAAAAACACCACTAGGTGTCACTGTAGAGAAGGGTTTCAAACGTTTCGAAGCTTCGACACATATACTTCAACTATTTCAATGTTTCATGAATCCTCGCTTTGCCCTCCACTACCGTATTGTGATGATACATTTAACTTTACACACCTAGTATTAATACAAAACTGCTAGAATTCACAAACAAACAAAACTTGACATCCCTGTTACTAACAAATTTAATGTAACCAGTTTGAAGAAGATGACATGTTTTACTATAGCTTTTAAAGCAGTGGTCACCAAACTTGTTCCTAAAGGGCCGGTGTACTGCAGATCAGAGGTGTGGACTCGAGTCATGTGACTTGGACTCGAGTCAGACTCGAGTCATGAATTTGATGACTTTAGACTCGACTTGACAAAATATAAAAAGACTTGCAACTCGACTTGGACTTGAACATAAATGACTTGGACTTTGACTAGGACTTGCCCCTATTGACTTGTAAAGACTTGCTGCTTCCCATGAAAAGCCCAACGATAAAAAAGTATGTTGACATGGACCGCTCTCTCTCTCTCCGTTTATGTGTGCGTGTGTGTGACAGCATGCGCGCGTGTGTGTGACAGCATGCGCGCGCGTGTGTGTGAGCATGCGCGCTTTCGGCATGACGTCCAATCGAAGCACGGTAGATTGTTTTGATTCGACAGTATCCAACGTGACTACTATGAGGCGCCGGAGGGGACAAAAGTCAAGCGAACGCAGAGAGAATTTGAATTTGAACTTGAGATCGAGCCAATACTCGCGTGCCAATACTCGCTCTCTCTCTCTCTCTCACATACAACATACACCTCTCTCTCTCTCTCTCTCTCTCTCTCTCTCTCTCTCTCTCTCGTGCATTCAGCCTCTTTGCGTTCGCTTGACTTTTGTTTACGATGGCGTCTCATACCTTTAGTGCTTTTACTCTCACGGGATCCTCCTTTTAAACTGACCCTTCGCTAAGCCACGCCCAAAAACCGCCACCCACCAATCGCGGCTTACCAATCGTAGCTACGGGCAGAGGCTCTGTCAAGCTTTCGAGCGAGAGAAACAAGCCAAATCGTTGCGCAATTGGATTGTGAAAATCTGACACCCGCTATCCTAAAAGTTTGGACTGGGTGGTGGGATTTTTTCCCTTTTCAAAACCAAAGCCCAAGAGGAGAAATGCCAGCGTGGATTAAGCTGTGTGAGGGGCGGCAAAAGGAGTTAAGCTAAGTTGGTTTTGTTTTCGATATTCACATTCAATGATAGGTGGCAATAACTCACACTCCTCTTATCCTAAACAGATCTAACCTGTGTTTCTTAAAAAAACAAAAACAAAAAAAAAAACAAAGCAGGTTATGCTTCCCAGCGGTCTTTTTCTTTTTTTCCACTAGATATTATGAGCCAGGGCTCGACAATAAGGACTGCCCGATGGCCCGGGGCCAGCGTGCGAGACACTCGGGCCAGTGTACAAAATGTTACTGGCTCGATCGGGCCAGCTGCTGCCTTTTTGCCTGCCAGATCGAGCCAGAGCTGCGTGCTGCGACTGTCTGTCAATTGTGTGCAAATACAATCTTACGGTGCTTTCACACATAGACGTTTGTTTCGGAATCTGTCTCGTTTCACTCGTTAGCGCGTTTTTTTTGGCATATATCCAGCAGTTGCGCTCGCTTCCGCGCCAAATCAATCAGTCCAAGATCGCCTGAATGAGACGCGGTCTCTGTCCTATTGAGCGTATCGATTGTAGCGAGAAAACAAAACAATGCAACGAACTAACGACCCAGGCTATATCACAGTGTATCATGATCGTGTAATAGCCATATATACGGCTATATGAAGAGGGAATGATGAGCAGGGCGAGATGTCATTCTTACCGGTAAATGCGAAAGTGAAAGCATGCTGAAATATTACCGAGAGCTGTTTGTCCAGCCTGATCTCGGTTTATCCGTCAGGAAAATTGACCGAAATTACTATCTGTTAATTTTTCCATATTTTAATCGTATAATAGGCCTATGTTGTATTAGGCCTGTTGTTTTGTTCATTTCCGCACTGACAGCCCAAAAGAAAGATTTACATTGATCTGATGCAGTCTCGGTTCATCTGCTATGTCTCTCTATAATTAAGCCTAAAATACAGAATTATAGTCAACGTTTCTTTAATAGATTGATTAATTCAATTGATCGATTTCTACAAAACCTGACAATTGAAATGAGGCTCTGTATATATGAGAAAGTCTGACCTCGATTTGTATTTGGTGACGATGTCTGTGGGTTGTTAAAATTAAAGTGCACATTTTCACTTATAAAATATTCTATACACAATACACAAAAGTTTGGGGTCAGTGTGATTAAATATGTTAAAACAAGCTTCTTTTGCTAACCAGGGCTGCAATTATTTCATCATAAATACAAATTGTGAAATGTTGCACTATAAAATAACTGTTCAAAAGTAGTTTATCATTTAATTTATTCATTTATTCCAGTGATTTTAAAGATGAGATTTCAGCTTCATTACTCTAGTCACATGATCCTTCAGAAATCACTAATATTAATTATTATTATATTTATTAATGGTAATAGTTATAAAATCAATAATGTCTGGAGTAATTATTTTATTTGAAACTAAATACAATAACAAAGCAGTTATTTAAAATTTTAATAAATATTTAACAATTACACCTTTTTTACATTTATTAATATAGCCTTGATGAACTGAATAGTTTTCCTTAAACATTTTAAAAATTACCGTAAATATAAATACAGATTTATTAGCCCCCTTTTGTTTTTTGTTTTTTCTTTTTAAAATATTTCCTAAATGATGTTTAACAAAGCCAAAAAATGTTGATATTTTGTCTGATAATATTTTTTCCTCTGAACAAAATCTTATTTGTTTTATTTTGGCTAGAATAAAAACATTATTTTAACCATTTTAAGGTAAAATTTATTAGCCTCTTAAGCTAATTGTTTTTCAGACTGTCTACAGAACAAACCATCGTTATACAATAACTTGCCTAATTACCCTAACCTGCCTAGTTAACCTAATTACCCTAGTTAAGCCTTTAAATGTCACTTTAAGCTGTATAGAAGTGTCTTGAAGAATATCTAGTAAAATATTATTTACAGTCATCATGACAAAGATAAAATAAATCAGTTATTAGAGATGAGTTATTAAAACTATTATGTTTAGAAATGTGCTGAGGAAATCTGTTCTCTGTTTAAATAGAAATTGGGGAAAAAAATAAACAGGGGTGCTAATAATTTAGGGGGACTAATAATTCTGAAATCAACTGTGTGTGTGTGTGTGTGTGTGTGTGTGTGTGTGTGTGTGTGTGTGTGTGTGTGTGTGTGTGTACACACACACACACACACACACACACACGTACATTCAAATAGCGATTAACTTCTTTTTTTTTTTTTTGGTGGGGCCAGTGAAAATTAGGGCTGGGCAAGTAAAAATCAGAACCACTGGCCCGATCGGGCCAGTAGAAAAAATCCTTAGCGTTGAACCCTGTGAGCACTGCTTAGTTTAAACCCTCGCTATTGTAACACATATAAATACATACACTAATATTTGCTGGTAGGAAAAATCTATTTGTTCACTTCTGTTATTTATACTTTAATGTGCATTTCAATTTTTTTCTTCCACTTAACTGCAAATTTGAATAAAAACTGGATAAAGAGCACACAAACATGCTGACAGTAATAGGTACTGTACACTGTTATGGGTCAATGATGCTAATATTCGGCACAAATCCATCAGTTTCTTAGGTTATTAGATCATTTTATAATTTCACCTCTCCTGCTGTGCATGAACTATGCTGTTGAATGTTCAGCGTATGAGGTGGCTAGGCTAACCTTGCTTCAATTTTGATAAAATTATTTTCTAATCAGTTGCTATTATGTTGTGAATATACCCCTGTAATGTATACTGCAGTCCTCTTTTGTCTGGCTTTCTCAGATATCTCACCTGTTTGCCAAAAATGACTAATTAAATCCTTGGGAATGTCTGACACCAGCGCATACACACTGTAATAGATGTGCCAGGCATGAAAGCTTGACAGGCGTAGCAACAGTAACTAAGGAGGGCGAGGCTTAGCGAAGGGTTATTCCAAGAATGTTGATATGGTTTCTTTCTTGCTTTACTATTTATTAACAATACACAAAAAACTAAAAGGTTAAGGTAAATTCTTTAATAAATTCTAGTGTTTTTGAGTATTATACTTGTTGTATACTTGTATTATACTTATGTTTTAGGCTAGTATTATTTACGACTTGTTAATGAATGCTTCATAATACAGTAGTATTACCAATAGTGAACAGATAAAATAATACAAAGTGTAGTTTTACTACAGTAAAGTGTAGTGATTTGTAGTATAAAATACCCTATATTGTAAAATAATACAGCACTGGGTAATTTGTTTATATTACACTTGTGTTACCATAGCAACTATAGTATTACCACAACTGATCAATTGAAGTTCTTTACTGTTGTAGGCTACTGTTCAAAACACAGTACATGCCAATATACGTGTTCAGGGGCCCTGTGGAACAGCTTTCCTCAAAATGAAGAGGATGACATGGAAATTGTCCTCCACAATCTCATCAGCAAAGTGGAAGCCAGCAGACACTAGTTTACTTTATTTTAGCTGCCATGATAAAATGAGATTGATAGTGAGATTTATTTGAAGAGTGAATAGTACAGTAGGCTATAATACCTTATCAAGTGTTTCCTTATTTTATCACAGTTACATTTCCGCTTGCATTAGTTTTTGTTTAAATGCTTTTAAAATAAAATGTATTCTTTACATCCAACATCTATTCCAGGGGTGCCTTATAGTGGTGTAAACCCCTTTACAAGGGGTGTTACCCCTGTGTAAACTCTAGCCACCCCTGTGGCCAACCCGATATGATTTTGCTGTTGACATTATTTATTTAAATCTACTTACATAAATGCAATACAATGCAATATTTCAATAAATAAATAGCGGCCACTAAATTATTGTGGATTGATTGGTGCCACTGACGTAGCTGGCCTCTTCTGGCCCCCCTTAAGCAAATTTTCAGGGGGGCACCACTGGTCTATTCTCTGTCTTTAAGTGTTTGAAACTGAAAATATCTCATCATATAAAACAACCAAAAATTTTATGGTTTATTAGATTAAACATTTAATATATAAGTCTATTTTAGTATTTTGGTTATTGTTATTAAACAGTGCAGCAATATGAATCATATCAAAAAGCATGAAAGGAAGAGGGAACACGACACAAATTGTGAGTTTGCATATAATCTCTGAGAGCGCTCAAGAAAATTTGTGTGTGAGCAGTGCATATTTGAGAGCGAGAGAAAATTTGCGCGTGAGCAGCGTATATTTGAGAAGTCGCAATCAGTTTTGTCCACAAACAGAGGAAATCCGTGCACGAGCATCACACAAGGTAGAGAGCAAAGCTCTTCAACGTTATGTGAAGAAAACAACTTTATTGTTTGTATGAAGTAGCCTACTTCATTAACAATATGTGCTACCATTTTACATTGCTGCTAGACGGATTTGCAACTCCATCTCTTCAGCACACACGAGATTCAATTGACAAAATTCCAATTTCACTCAATTTAACTTTGCAGCATATACAGGAGTTGGTCTACTGCTACCACATTGATGTTATGTAATTTTGGTTAATCACAAGTTGATCACCGAAGACATAACATAGCACAACTAAACTTAATGAATTAGACAGCAGGAGACCTGCAATTTCTGTGTGATGTGAGGCAAAATGGAGTCTTTTTTTGGTGGAACTCGTTCTTGTGCATTATGCTGTGAAGACGAGACGCAGCACTGTTCAGTACTTTTTCAGAAAATTGCATTTGTATTTTTATATATCTAAGCAATGTTCTTCAATAAAAAAAGGTTTGTTTAATTAATACAGATCTTACAACCATACCTAATCTGTATATATTTTATTTTTCTGTTAAAAAGACTCGAAAAGACTCGAAAATCAAACTGCAGGACTTTGGACTTGACTTGAGACTTGTTGCCTTTGACTCGGGACTTGACTCGGGACTTGCCTGTCTTGACTCGGGACTTGACTCGGGACTTGAGGGCAATGAATTGAGACTTACTTGTGACTTGCCAAACAATGACTTGGTCCCACCTCTGCTGCAGATTTTAGCTCGAACCCTAGACACTTCCTCCAGCTCCTCCTATGGGATCCCGAGCTGTTCCCAGGCCAGCAGAGAGACATAGTCTCTCCAGTGTGTCCTGGGTCTTCCCCAAGGCCTCCTCCCGGTGGGACAAGCCTAGAATACCTCCCTGGGTAGACGTCCAGGACAGATCCCAGAGGCAACACAGCTGACTTCCATTGATGTGGAGGAGCAGCGGCTCCTCCCGGGTGTCAGAGCTCGTCACCCTATTCATAAGAGTGCACCCTGCCACCCTTCCAAGGAAACTCATTTTAGCCGCTTGTATCTGAGATTTTGTCCTTTTGGTCATGACCCAAAGCATATGACCATAGGTGTGAGTAGGAACGTAGATTGACTGGTAAACAGTTTGAAGAAGATGACATGTTTTACCATAGCTTTTAAAGCAGTGGTCAACAAACCTGTTCCTGGAGGGCTGGTGTCCCACACATGAACAAGCATGAACAAGCTGATCAAGCTCTTAATAGATATACTTGAAACACCCAGGCAGGTGTGTTGAGGCAAGTTGGAGCTAAACCCTGCAGGGACACCAACCCTCCAGGATTAAGATTGGTGGCCTCTGTTTTAAAGAAGGGATGCCACCATCTTGGAACACCGTTGCATCTGACATCACTGGGTTTAAGCCATTCCCTGAGGTAAACAGATAGAGTAAAAGTAATGGACTAACCATGGAGACTCATTACGCCTTATTATACCTCTTTCTGAAATACTTTATTCTGATTGGTCAAATCGCCACATTATTAACGCTAAAACTAGTAACACAGGCTCATCCGGGTACTGATTTTAGTGCCATTGTGCAAAGGGAGAGATGTGTGCATTGCCTTCTCTCTCTCTGACAGAATGTGTTTGTGTGTGTACTGCATTGAGCACTGCATTAGTAGAGGACACGTGTAGTGTGTTTTAATTAGGCTGAGGTGACAAGTACAGGTTGCATTTAATTAGTGGTCAAAGACCCAACAAGGTGTACTTGATTGCGGAGACAAAAGGTCCTGGTATTTTTCTTCTTCTGTTCTTTCAACAGCCAGAGTTTATTTTACATTCCCTTTGTGGTGTGAATAAGACATAGTAATTAAAACACACAGACCTGTGTCCCGAGCGTCACAGTTGCTGGTTTCTTTTATAAAGTCGATGTTGTTGAGTTCTTAGTGGGTCTGACATTCTTTTAAGACTCTAAACAATATAAAGATGGCTACCCAAGTCCTTCTTTTAGTGTTTAATTGTACTGAATGTAGCCTAGGCTCATTGGAAATACAGTTGAAGTCTGAATTATTAGCCTCCCTGAATTATTAGCGCCCCTGTTTATTTTTTTCCCAATTTCTGTTTAATTTAGGGAAGATTTTTTCAGCACATTTCTAAGCATAATAGTTTTAAAAACCTATTTCTAACTGATTTATTTTATCTTTGCCATGATGACAGAAATTAATATTTTACTTGATATTTTTCAATACACTTCTATACAGCTTAAAGTGACATTTAAAGACTTAACTAGGTTAATAAGGTGTACTAGGCAGGTTAGGGTAATTCGGCAAGTTATTCTATAGCGATGGTTTGTTCTGTAGACTATCGAAAAAAAATTAGCTTAAAAGGGCTAATAATTTTGTCCCAAAAATAGTTTTAAAAAAATTCAAAACTGCTTTTATTCTAGCCGAAATAAAACAAATAAGACTTTTTCTTGAAGAAAAAATATTATCAGACATACTGTGAAAATTTCCTTGCTCTGTCAACATCATTTGGGAAATATTTTAAAAAAAATTAAAAGGGGGCTAATAATTCTGACTTCAACTGCATGTGCTCCAAATGCAAATTAGGTTTCTCCTGTTACATTTCGTTGCACGTTTCAGATGACAAATCCACTAGAGAGCACTTTCTGCCTTTTTGCAAATCTGAAACATGTTATTTAGGGTACATATTGTTGCACGTTGCAAGGACGAATCCACTAGAGGCCACTGTCTAGATTTTTGTGATTCTGAAATATGTTAGTTAGGGTACGTTTTGTTGTACGTTTCAGATACACATCCTTCTTGTACACATCCAGGAAATTCTCCACTGACCAAAACCCAACCAATAGTGTTTTCAGAAGCATACATGAAAGAAATGTAGCTTTGATAGTTTTACCTTGATTTTATATGGGCTTTATCTATTTTGAGGAAGCGGACTCGAACCTGAGTGCTTCGCATCACAAGTACAACACTGTACAAAGTGAACTACAAGCAAATTTGCAAACGCCAGAAAAGTTATCTGTATAGAGATAGATTGGTGAGGCAAACATATTCAATTGCAAATCATAGTCACTGATATGTTGTCTTGTGGTGTTTATTTGGTGTTGTGCAAAGAACTGCATGGAAAATCCTTTAATCATTGATAAAATGTCCGTGTAAATATCCTCAGTGTGAAAAGGAACGAAAGTTTTTATCGTCACACTGCCCCCTTGTGTTTATTTTACCTAAAAACTGAAGTCAAAATGTACATTGTAGTATGTATTAATGGTTTCACAAACAAAAGTTTCAGGCTCATGTTTCCAATGAGTCTATTTTGACTGAATGTGTGTCTCAAATGCTTACTCCCATTTAGACCCCCAATCCAGGATTAAGCAGGAGTTAAAGAGCTTTAAGCTTATTATATCCTGAAGCATAGCATAAAAACTTCCATTAGATTTAAAAATATAAAGCACAAGTCAAAATTAAAGAACTAATTGCAAAAAATGCTTTTCTTGCTTAGATTTTTTGTCTTGTTTCTAGTCTTAATATCTAAAATTTCTTTTATCAAGAAGCATTTTTTAGACAAGCAAAACATATTGCCTTGTTTTGAGAAATAATATGCCAATTTTAAGTCAGTTTTTCCTTAAAACAAGCAAAATAATCTGCCAATGGGGTAAGCAAATTAATCTTGTTTTTTCTTTTGACATAAAATTATTTTGCTTACCCCATTGGCAGATTATTTTGCTTGTTTTAAGGAAAAACTGACTTAATATTGGCATAATATTTCTCAAAACAAGGCAGTATGTTTTGTTGTTTAGAAAATTCTTCTTGATTTAGGAACTTTTAGATATTTGGACTAGAAACAAGACAAAAAATCTAAGTAAGAAAAGCATTTTTTGCAGTGTATCGCTATTATCGCAGATAATCTAGTGGTAATTTTGCTTGTTAATTAGGCTATCTGACAAACACCATGTAACTTACAGTCAAACCTGACAGTTTTCACAGGCATTGTAAGATGGTGTTTTTTTCTAAAAGCTTCTGACATGACAAGATAAAGGCCACACGGACGTGCCTTTTGCATAGCGATTGATTTTTTTAACAGTTCTCCTTTGTTTATATCAGAACACTTTACTTTTTATTTTCCAATTCTTGTAGCACAGCCTTACAAATCGTTCCATTATGCACTCAGAATAGCACCATCAAAACACAAAACTCTGTCAAAAGGTTTTTTTCTTATTGCAAAATTTATAAAGCATACTGCGGTGCTTGCTGGCATGACATGCTATAAATGCGCCATTACTTCTACACTTAGCAGTCTGTAACTACCATCATTCTGACATCTCTGACCATTTCCCATTCAGCAGCCCAGACTGCATGCACTCAGACTCCAACAGGCAGCACCGGAGACCAACTAGATGCTAGATTTGCCAAAGTTTGTGAAGTTTTGTGGCATTAAATGTTTCAAATTAGACTGAGAGCTCTGTTAGAAACTCCTGTAAACACTCTGCTTTATTATTGTACCGTTGCTGACCTCACTGCAGACATTCGATCAGATGTACACTTCCTCTTTTATTTATAATTTATTACAGGATACACCAGCCTGATCTCACGAGGAAACAAGTATTTTACGTTTTGTCAGTTTAGTGGCTAATTTGTATGAATTTGTATGAGTTCAGTTGTACGAAAATGTACGGTTTAAAAAGGAGGCGTGGCACCAAACCCCACCCCTAACCTTAACCGCCATTGGGTGATGAGCAAATCATAGTTAATACGAATAAGCAACTAAATCAAAAAGTTATGAATTCCTGTGAGATTGCGTTAAATATATACTGAAGATCAGACGTTAGACTTGAGAGATCAATCAAATGATACAGTATTTATATGTGCAATCCAGGAACCCTTGTGCATCTTTCCATTTAAGCTGTGGCGAAAAGATTTTCGAGAAATTGAGTCAGCACTAATTCTGAACTTTTTAACAGATGGCGCTCTAGGCTAGTTTTTAAAAGCAGACGGCGCTCTAGGCTAGTTTTTAACAGCAGATGTCACTCTAGACCAGTATTTTAAAGCAGACGGTACACTAGGCTAGTTTTAAAAAAAGCAGATGTCACTCTAGGATATTTTTTTAACAGCAGACGGTGCTCTAGGCTAGTTTTAAAAAAAGCAGATGGCGCTCTAGGCTAGTTTTTAACAGCAGACAGTGCACTAGGCTAGTTTTTAAAAGCAGATGGCGCTCTAGGCTAGTTTTTAACAGCAGATGACGCTCTAGGCTAGTTTTTAACAGCAGATGGTGCTCTAGGCTAGTTTTTAACAGCAGATGTTGTTCTCTAGGCTAGTTTTTAACAGCAGATGGTGCTCTAGGCTAGTTTTTAACAGCAGATGTCGTTCTCTAGGCTAGTTTTTAACAGCAGATATTGCTCTAGGCTAGTTTTTAACAGCAAATGTTGCTCTAGGCTAGTTTTTAACAGCAGATGTCGTGCTCTAGGCTAGTTTTTAACAGCAGATGACGCTCTATGCTAGTTTTTAACAGCAGATGGTGCTCTAGGCTAGTTTTTAACAGCAGATGTCATTCTCTAGGCTAGTTTTTAACAGCAGATGGTGCTCTAGGCTAGTTTTTAACAGCAGATGGTGCTCTAGGCTAGTTTTTAACAGCAGATGTCAATCTCTAGTCCAGTTTTTAACAGCAGATGTTGCTCTAGGCTAGTTTTTAACAGCAGATGGCGCTCTAGGCTAGTTTTTAACAGCAGATGTCATTCTCTAGGCTAGTTTTTAACAGCAGATGGCGCTCTAGGCTAGTTTTTAGCAGCAGATGTCGTGCTCTAGGCTAGTTTTTAACAGCAGATGTCGTGCTCTAGGCTAGTTTTTAACAGCAGATGTCGTGCTCTAGGCTAGTTTTTAACAGCAGATGTCGCTCTAGGCTAGTTTTTAGCAGCAGATGTCGTGCTCTAGGCTAGTTTTTAACAGCAGATGGCGCTCTAGGCTAGTTTCTAACAGCAGATGTCGTGCTCTAGGCTAGTTTGTAAATTGTTGAAAATTGGTTGTTTTTGCGCTTTTTCAAGCCAATACGTTCATCCGGTTTAAAAATAATTTTTAAAGCTGCATCACGACAATAAGATCCTTGCATGTATTCCAGTATGTAGACTGGATGTCTGTACCAGCCAGTACAACGTGACGTCTTTAAGCTTTCAGCCTTAACTCATGAGAAAGACTTGGTTCGAACCAATAGTTACTATATCTCGTTTGTCACGGGGGCATGCATGAAATGTTCCTGAATGAAAGTGAAAGTGCCAAACTGCAGTTAAAGTTGACAAATTAAGAATTTGGCAAATAATTAGATCACTGATGTCCATGTAAACACAGTCACTGTCTTTCTCATCGGCGTCTGTGTGTTGTTTTGCCTCTGTAAAAAAATAAGCGTGTGCTCAAACCAAAAACTCCCATTTTTATGAAAACCCTTCCCTCTTCCCTCCCCAGACACTCCCACCTAATCAGAGCTTGACTCAGGGCGTACTCACACTATGTACAGTTTCCTTCAACCAGGCCAAAGTATGCTTGTCCCCTCTCTCATCTCCCCCGACGGCCCGCACTCACATTACATTCATCGATGATGCACCGCTCATTAAGCACTCTTGCTCAGCACAGTGGAGATTTCTTTAGTTATACTATTTAAGTAATCTGATATAAAGTAACACAGTCAGATATTTCGCTGAACAGATCAGCCACTTTTGACGCTCATAAACAATAATAAAGTCCTCATGCTGCAGGAATTAGGAGGTTTGCTGAAGGTGCAGCTGTCGTGCAGTTAGGGGTTTGCGTCTTTAATAATCTACGACAGTAGATGTGTTCATTAAACAGTAAAAATGATTAAATAATCCATATGGAACAGTCCCTTAAAAGTCTCGTCTTGTCTTCAGGCTCAGGCGAGCTTTGCACTCACACACAAGCATACCATGCCAAAGCCCAAGTGAACCACGCTCTGGCACACCTCTTCCAACCGGGCTAGAGCTGGCCAAGTGAACCGCGCCTGAGCTCGATTCAGAGCACTCACACTTCTCTAATAATCTAGGAAATGGGCCTGGGCATGGTTCGGATAGCATATGGCCCGTTTCCACTGAGTGGTACGGTACGGTACGGTACGGTTCGGGAAACGGCTTTTATGGCCGTTTCCACTGTCAAAAAGCGTACCGAACCAAACCGTACCGTACCACTTTTTTCGGCACCTTTCGACGAGAAAGGGTACCAAAAGGTGGAGCTACACGCGCAGCCGAACGCTGATTGGTTACAGAGATACGTCACGAGCTCCTGGAGCTACACAGAACGTAAACAAAGGATCCGCCATGTTCTAATACACAGCCGAGAGATTACATGGAGATAACGTTACTATATGCATAAAATAAGCGACAAAAAGACAAGCGCGAGAGTAAAGCGTGGAAAAAAGGAGAAACCCGGCAAAACACAGGAGCAAAAGTGTTTAACAACCTGAATCATGAACAAACTGCCATGTTTATCTTTGCCTTTTGTACTATTATGAACAGGGAATAACAAAATTACTCTTTAACAGAGTTTGCATGTGCTGCTGAAGATTACAGACACAGATGAGAGGTTTGCGCTGACTGTGGGCTCTATTGCGTGTGTTTTTGAACTCAAATAAGTACTAAATGTATGATGTGTGTAGTTTTTCTGTAATTAATAATATATCGGAGATTGTAAGGGGCTGTATGTGTTCATATATGTTGCATTTATATATTTATTTAATATAATTACAGACGTTACAGTAGCCTATTTCACACTGTCATTGATCTGCAGTTATTATCAACTCCTGTTCATAGAAAAGTAAGTAATAAACATTTATAAACAAGTATTTATGTGTATAAAGCTTCTGTTTTGTGAGAAGTGCTTCTCATATGATATGTAAACGACCCGTACAGCTTTACTTTAGACATTTATTCGAGCGACCATGACGTCTATTTAAACTTTGTCATACACCACGCCCACCAAAAAGGGTACCCTTTGTGGTGGAAACGCAAGCCTGATAAAGGTGACCCGTACCGACCCGACCCGTACCGACCCGAAATGAGCCAATAGTGCGAGTACGCCCTCACACACTTTCCTGACTTTGTTCACATTAGAGGTGTGATAACACCCTGCTGAGACAGGGGAGGTCTGATGGCCCTTGAAGAATGCTTTTAGGATAGATGATACATACAACAATCAATGCCCTTGACTCATGTATTTGACACAAAATGACATCACACGAAAAGTGCAGCAAACCATAACGCAGAATTACGCATTTCGTTGAGATGTTTAGTGGGTGTTTAATTGCTGTTAAGAAGTGGAGATGCTCCTTACCTGCAGTTCTTCAGTGTTTTTGACTCTCTTTATTGGAGATGACTGTGCATTCTGTCATAGCAAGACATAGCATCTCTGCCCTCTCAGAGTTACACAGCCGTTCTGACACTGTAAATCTGTCTTTACTCTAATGGATTCCCCTACACCGGACTCAATGACCCAGACTTTTTTTTTTAATCCACCTACACTCTTAACTTTTTTTGCCTTTAGAGCAAGGTCAGAGGTTAAACGAAACAAGCTTTTAAAGCTCACTGCCAAAAGAGACCAGAGGCTCAGAGTCATAGAGCTAATTATACAGTGCTGTTGAAACACCACACACACACACACACACGATTAAAGAGAGAGCAGGGAAATAAAATACAAATGCTTCTGGGTAATTAGATGCTACTATTTGTGGATTTGAGAATCGGCCCCTAAAACACTGATCGCTCCGCCCCCCTAAAGGACTTACAGCCCCATCCAAAATTAATGATAGCCCCGGCCTAAGACACTTATAATTCTGCCTTCAATGACTGATCGCCCTGCCCTAAAGAACTTACAGCCCCATCCAAAATGACTTGATAGCCCTGCACTAACATAATGAAAGCTCCACCCACAATAACTGATAGCTCCGCCCTAATGCAGTCATAGCACCACCCTAAATGACTGATAGCCCTGCCCTAAAGGACTTACAGCTCCCTTCAAAAGAACTAATAGCCCAGCCCTAAATGACTGAGAGATCCACCCTAAAAATCCTGATAGCCCCTCCTTAAAGGACTAATAGCTCCACCCTAAAGGACTGATAGTCCTGACCTAGAGGATAGGAAGTTTATTCGCACGTACTGAGAGAAGTGCATGGCCTGCTGTCCTGCTATGCTGAAGTAGAAGTTGGTGGTGTGTTTCATCTCATCTGTGTGGCCCGTCTCCTGGATCCAGTGACCAATCGGATGACAGTGAATCCCATCCACCATGTTTCTGTCATCATACACACAGCACCGGTTGTGATGTGGCCCACTGCCTACAGACAGACATCAACACAACACTTCAAACTGGGATAAATGAGAGGATGAGAAGAAACCTACTGTATTAACTGCCTAGAATTCTCGCCATTTCAACAAAATCATTGATATAATGTCTTAGAAATCTCATGTGACTGCATGTGTGATGTGCAAAAGCATTTTTCATTAATATTTCGTATATGTCAAATGCTTTTTTTGTGTGGATTATGCAAATAAAAGAGCTTTTTTGACATTCTGTTTCTGTTGTTTTCTTATCTCATTCATTCATTCATTCATTTTCTTGTCGGCTTATTCCCTTTATTAATCTCGGGTCGCCACAACAGAATGAACCGCCAACCTATCCAGCACGTTTTACGCAGCGGATGCCCTTTTAGCCTCAACCCATCTCTGGGGAACACCCATATACACTTATTCACTACGTACAATTTAGCCTACCCAATTCACCTGTAACCTACATGTCTTTGGACTGTGGGGGAAACCAGAGCACCCCGAGGAAACCCACGCGAACGCAGGGAGAACATGCAAACTCCACACAGAAACACCAACTGACCTTCTTAATGTGAGGCGACCGCACTACCTGCGCCACTGCGTCACCTTTTGTTGTTTCCATTCCTGTATTTTCTTTTTGGCTTAGTCCCTTTATTATTCTGAGGTCGACACAGCGGAATGAACCGCCAACTTATCCAACATATATTTTATGCGGAGGATGCCCTTCCAGCTGCAATCCATCTCTGTGGAACCTATCCATACAAATGAATTGATTTTCTTGTCAGCTTAGTCCCTTTATTAATCCGGGGTCGCCACAGCGGAATGAACCGCCAACTTATCCAGCAAGTTTTTCCGCAGCGGATGCCCTTCCAGCCGCAACCCATCTCTGGGAAACATCCACACACACACACTCATACACTACGAACAATTTAGCCTCCCCATTTCACCTGTATTGCATGTATTTGGACAAGGGGAAACCGGAGCACCTGGAGGAAACCCACGCGGATGCGGGGAGAACATGCAAACTCCACACAGAAATGTCAACTGACCCATATTTAATTTCTAATATTTTGCAGGATTAGTTGGCGGTTCATTCCGCTGGGGCGACCCCGGATTAATAAAGGGACTAAGCCGACAAGAAAATGAATTTCTAATATTTTAAAAGCAATTCTGATCATTCTGTCATTGATTCGGTAGACGAACATTTAAATAATTAAATGGTCATTATGGTCTCAGGATGATTATTCCCCACTGTATTTTTAACATTAAGACTTAACATTAAGACTAAATTAACTTTATTCCAAAAATTAAATCTTTTTGTTTTTCTTTTTTGTGACAAAAGAGATGTGAGTAGAATTATAATGCATTGGAAAACATTCAATTTGTGACTGAATTGACCAAAACAGAGTTCTAATCTACAACCAACTAATTGTTTTATTTAATCTTTCACACTTATGTTAACACTACGCTAAAGTTACATTTCAAAAAACAATCTCATTCTAGCCTAATTATACTGTAGAGGTGGAATTAAAAACAAATTTAGTCCCAAATATAGGCTGCGTCCGAAACCGCCTACTACTCAGTAGGTGCTGCATTTGAATTTAAACGTACTACTCGGCCGTTAGAAAAGTTTGTTCTATACAGTATGAATGTGAATGGAATTCGGACGTACTACATCCACCATTTTGTCATGGTCACGTGACCTACCTGCGTCAATTGCGTTGCTTCACTCCCATTTATGAATTCGCTCGCAGGGCATCATGGGATAGCGCAGCGTGCATGGGATGCGCACTCCAGAATCTCGTCGGCAGTACTAAGTCATCCGGGTTCTTCACGCATACTGATTTTCGAATCTGCTTGATAAGTGGTGACGTGTTTGTGACGTATGTAATATTGTTTCCGGGTCCAAGCCGCCATTCATTTGAGTGGAGAAATCATTCGTTTATGATCACGTTTTATTCCTATCACACATTAAAGTTAATTTCATATCAAATCATAGTGTACACAACAATCTCTGGGCTTGCTGCATAACAAATACCAAAAATTTAACAATTTATAAAAAAAATTAATCACTTTCTGGCCATCGGATATTAGGCATGGACATATATATATACTGCGATCGTGATTTTCGAAAGCATTAAATCGCTTTGTAAACGTTTATTATTACCATTTCATGAGTCTCCTCATTTAGTTAAATAGAGCGCTTGGACCCGGAAGCCGCTTCGCGTGACGTCACACTTAACAAGCGAATTCTATGAATTCGGACATACTACTCGGCTCGCACACTGATTTTAGCGTACTGTATAGTATGGAAGTATGCGGTTTCGGACGCAGCCATACTTCCATACTATATAGTACGCCAAAATCAGTATGCAAGCCAAGTAGTGTGTCCGAATTCATAGAATTCGAAAATCAGTATGCGAGAAGTACCCGGATGACTTACTACTTCCGGCGAGATTCCGGAGTGCGCATCCCATGCATGCTGCGCTATCCCATGATGCCCCGCGAGCGAATTCATGAATGGAAGTAAAGCGACGCAACTGACGCAGGTAGGTCACGTGACCATGACAAAATGGCGGATGTAGTACGTCCGAATACTATTCATACTTTTCACATTCATACTGTATAGAACGAACTTTTCTAACGGCCGAGTAGTACGTTTAAATTCAAATGCAGTACCTACTGAGTAGTAGGCGGTTTCGGACGCAGCCATAGTCTCGTTCAATGAATGACTTCCGGCTACTTTGACACTCTCGTCACTTTCGATGTAATCACAGACATGCAACAGGAAACAGAGCTAAACATAGATGACAAAAGCAACCAATGAAAAGAAACCAACGCAGATTTGCTTCGTGCGTCACAAAGTTGAAGCGCCTCTTTAAAAAAAAAGTTTCAAAATCCTCATTATTATCCCTCCACAGAAAAGCTGCTTTACATGAAAGCCTTGCATTTCTGAAGGGCAAGGTCAATAGCCAATTAAATGCCTGTGTTTTTGTCAGACTCCGAAGGTCACGCGTTCACGACCTCAAAGAGTTCACATCTAAAAGCGGAGGGCTCCTATCATTAATTCAGCCACTTCCTGTAATGCCTGTAATTCTGCATAAATTCCATAAGCTTGATTCATAACATAATAAACATTCAAATGAGTCCTTGCATTGACAAAACTGCAGCGGACCGCTACATGTACTGCACAGTAATGAGGGAGAGCGGATGGCTTCCTGAGCTCGTTCTCGTCCCAAACTCGCCTTCATCCTGGAAGTACGTGGGAGTTTTATATTTGTCCAGCGTTTATCACTTCAGCCGCTGTCTCACCACTGAAGCCCACACAGCAAACAACACTGAGTCATGAGCTAAACCTGTGCAAGTCTCAGGTTAATTAGTCTTAAACCTCCATTACACGCTGCATGTGTCACAAACACTCACAGTATGCAAATCAGTGCAAGTCTTAAAGGTATAGTTCACTCAGAATGTAATATAGTGTCATTTATTTATCCTCGGCCATCATGGTGGCGCAGTGGGTAGCACGATCGCCTCACAGCAAGAAGGTCACTGGTTCGAGCCTCAGCTGAGTCAGTTTCTGTGTGGAGTTTGCATGTTCTCCTCGTGTTGATGTGAGTTTCCTCTGTGGGTTTTCCCCCACAAGTCCAAAGACATGTGCTATAGGTGAATTGGGTGAGCTAAATTGTCCGTAGTGTATGAGTGTGAAACAAAAATAAACAGGCCAGAATGTCCTAAAGTTAAACCAATCCACGTCTGGACACGGCCAGTTGATTCACTCCACTGATCCGAGTAGTTTTAGCTCAGCTGGAGGACTATCAACTCATGCTTGCTTACCTGAGGCGGGCTCAGAGACAATTCATGCGCTGCGGCTGCCATCATTTCAATCAGCAGAACACAATGGTGTCTCCACACAATGAAAATCTCAGCCGTTCTCACAAGACGCCAGCAAACAATGGCTCAATCAAAACCTCAGTCAACAGAAGGCGTGAGCACTGGAGCAGATCCCCCCGTTTGTCGCACACGGGCGTATTCATCCGTATGAGAAACATGACAGAATGAGAAAACCGCTACGACAGGTCTGACAAAACAGGCCGTGTTTGGAGGTTTAAATGCTCCTTCGTTTTTTTTTTTTCTTAGCTTTTTAATATTTGTTGCTTTGCTCCCAAAGTAAATCTCAACGTTTACTCTCATCACAGTGAAATGCTTTTCCACAAGGTACATAATTGTGGTTACGAATAAAACAAAGTGTCAGAGTGAACACACATACAGTTGAAGTCAGAATTATTAGCCCCCCTTTGAATTTTTTTATTTTATTTTATTTTTTTAAATATTTCCCAAATGATGTTTAACAGAGCAAGGAAATCTTCACAGTATGTCTGATAATATTTTTTCTTCTGGAGAAAGTCTTATTTGTTTGATTTCGGCTTGAATTAAAGCAGTTTTTTAATTTTTTAAACACCATTTAAAAGACAATATTATTCGCCCCTTTAAGCAATATTTGTTTTCGATAGTCTACAGAACAAACCATCATTATACAATAACTTGCCTAATTACCCTAACCTGCCTAGTTAACCTAATAACCTAGTTAAGCCTTTAAATGTCACTTTGAACTGTATAGAAGTGTCTTAAATATATAGTAAAATATTATTTACTGTCATCATGGCAAAGATAAAATAAATCAGTTATAAAACTATTATGTTTAAATATGGATTAAAGAAATCTGCTCTACATTAATCAGAAATTGGGGGGGAAAAAAATAAACGCGGGTGAATAATTCTGACTTCAACTGTGTGTGTGTGTGTGTGTGTATGTGTATATATATATATATATATATATATATATATATATATATATATATATATATATATATATATATATATATATATATATATATAAATATATGTGTGCGTGTGTGTTTGGGTTGTGTTTTTTAATTAAAGGTCATATCTTATCAAAACACATACTGTTAAATTTACAAAACAACATTATTAATTTAAGAGAGCATAGGCTGGGTTAGCCAATTAATTTGTCTATCAAAAAAATTAAGACAAAAAGTTGATAAAATCATGATCTCCTGTCTGACTGTGGATCAGCGGCACCATCCTGTGACCAAATAATGCATTACAGCTTTTCTCCTTTATTCAACATGATCTTTTATTTAAAACTGATTTGAGAGACTTCCCAGGAATGGGTTGCGGCTGGAAGGGCATCCGCTGCGTAAAAACTTGCTGGATAAGTTGGCGGTTCATTCCTCTGTGGCGACCCTGGATTAATAAAGGGACTAAGCCGACAAGAAAATGAATGAATGAAGACTCGTTTGAATTGAAACACTGCGTTTCTGTCGTCCACACCTCCTCACATATCAGGGTGTCCGCGGGGTCTTAAAAAGTATTAAAATGTCGAATATTTCCAAATCAAAATATTAGGTCTTAAACAGTATTCAATTCACTGAAATATTGTACTGTAGGTCTTAAGTGATTTTAAAGAGATCTCAATTTTTTTATCTGCATGTAAAAGCTTCCCAATCAAGTCGACACTCATCCAATCACCAAACAAGCCATCTCAATAAAACTTTTAACAGAAGTTTAATTTATTAACTCCATATTTAACAATCTGGTTTAATTATCAGCCTTGCAATAACACGTGTTATGCTTCAACACTTCCTGGTGACATTTTTTGAAGTAAACACCGCAATGAAATTATTACCAGCATGTAGGACTTTCCGACAAGATCCATAAAACTCTTACCAGTCCTTACTCCTTATTTGCGTCTAACAGCCCATTCACACGGGGCTTCAGCGTCAACGCATGACTGAAGGCGTGTCTGAAGTTGGGGCTGAAGCGATCGTCATAGAAGCGTCAGCCAATGATATTGAGTTAGCAATACGCCACTGTCTAGCTGGTGTATTTGCATACAGCGATCTGATTGGCTGACGCTTCCGTCGGCGCTTGTAAAGTTCAAAGTGAATGGGAAGCGTTGACGCTGACGCTCCGTGTGAATGGGGGGTCATACCCCAGTTTTTCACGTGGGCATGAATGAAATGTTCATGAATTAAAGTGAAACTGAGAACTGCAGTTAGTCACCCAAGATTACAGAAAACTCTTACATGATAGCACTTCACGTAAACACCTTAATTATATTATTGTCTATAAAGGCAGGTAACTAGGCTACAGATGTCCATGTAAGCGTAGTCAGGAGTGCCTTCGAAGTAAGTGAAAGATCCAGAAGGGCATCCTGCGGATTTGATTCAGAAGGGCACTGTTTTTGTCAGACGGCTCACCGGTTTGACTTTCATTCACCGTTGTTTATTTTAAAAAGCACCCGCTCTATCTTATTTGTATATGTTTTACTCGATCGCATAAACTCTGCAGGTGCCTGATAGTTAGATGTGGAGCTGACATTAATCAGAATCCCTCTAGTGAACTGCATCCATGTTAGCACGTCATGTTTGATGTGGTCATTTCACAGTAGGATACACACAGGTTCGAAGACTCGTTCTCGCCACCTACAGTGCAATTCTGGTGGTGGATAAGAAGACACCCCCCCCCCCCCCCCCAATGTTGAAAAGCACTCTGAGTGCCCAGAAAAGCACTATATAAATTTAAGGAATTATTATTATTATTATTATTATTAATTCGGCCAGGTATAGCTTGCGTAGAACAGACCCAGCTACCAACCCAACTTTGGGAATAGATTAATGGCGATATTTTTTTAATCGCCTGATAAGAGTCTCACGTTAACGCAGCACAATAATGCAATATCGGCCCACCACTAATATATACCAAAAGTTCAGTCAAAGCGAGGTAAATAGCCCTTCAGCAACTACACCTCCCGCAGCTGGAATCAGCTTCCAGAAATGATCAGATGTGCTCCAACATTAGGCACATTCAAATCAAGACTGAACACACATCTGTTTAGCTGTGCCTTTACTGAATGAGCACTGTGCTACTATGCCTTTCTTTTCTTTAATATTCCTTTAAAACCTTTTTTGACACATTGTAGTCTGTCATAATTATTTGTATGCTTTGTTGTTTTTATTTTGTTATACATATATTTTACGTTTCTTAAATTCTTGTTTATGTAAACCACATTGAATTACCATCGTTTTGAAATTGCCTTACCTTTAAAAGTCTTACATTTGACTTGGTGAAACCTGCTGAAACCCTGACTTACCTTCCCAAATGAAGTCCCCATCGACCCGCTTTATGAACTTAAACCACAGCGGATCCGTGAGCGGCTCGGACAGCAGCACATCCCCGGTCCACAGGCACGGCTCCCGGCAGGACCGACCCTGGCTCGGGTTCATCTTCACAGCCCGCTCCAGATCCCACAGATTGAGGTAAAGTTAGTTTTATATTCACACATTCAGACTTTCTCCTTAATAATCTGAATTTCACAAAAATATTCGTCGCAAATTCTGAATACCCTGCTGAAAAATCCAGCTTAAACCTGCCTAGGCTGGTTGGCTGGTTTTAGCTGGTTAACCAGCCTGGTTTTAGAGGGGTTTTGGCCATGACCAGCTAAATCCAGCTAAAACCAGTCTGGTTTAAGCTGGACATAGCTGGTTGTGGCTGGGCTCCCAGCTTGGCTAGGCTGGTCATCTCCCAGCCTGACCAGCTAAGACCAGGCTGGGAATCAGCCTGGAAATGGCCAAACCCCCTCTAAAACCAGTCTGGTCAACCAGCTAAAACCAGACAACCATCCTAAGCTGGTTTAAGCAGTTTTTTTTTTTTTTCAGCAGGGTAGTGAAACATTAACATTTAAGTCAATAAATGTTAATGAACACAGTCAATATTATAAACATTTATTCAGTCAAAATAAATAGTGATAATGTTTTCAAATCATACTTGCATGTGACTTCAGACCGAATATTCAAAGTAGCTGCCATGGTAAACAATATAGGGACAGTGTCACAAGTTTTTGTGTCACACTGTCCGAATTTAAAACCAATTTTACCTCAGTATCCCAGAGCCCCATCTCCGGCCGAGAGCCCAGCACAAACACCTCTATATCAGGACACTCTGGAGTCAAAATAACACCAAACCTGAACACGACCATCATGTCCTGTGCAGTAAACACACACAAAATGCACTTGCACTATAACTGGAGCTGATATTTACGCGTCTTCGGTCACTGACTGGCTAAAATCTGTGCGCTAAAAATACATGCAGTGCTATTGACTTTTAAAGCGATACAACGGCTGAGAGGGAGCAGCCGTGTGTCTACTAAAAACCCCTCTATCTGTGTGGTTGTTTAAATTATGCGCTTTATAAAGCGTTGAATATATCCACATTTACACAGGACGGCAGATGTCAACACTTTACGGCAACTGTGAGTAGCTTCAGTGCCTCTAGAGGGCGCACCGCGGCTCAGACAGGCGAATCCTCCATAGAGATGCATTCAAAACAGGACAAAATGTGCTATTCAGTAGGCTAATTTGTACGCCAAATTTTGTATAACTTTTTACTAAAATTTTTAATATTTTTTTTCTTACACTGCTAACTTGCAATGCAAGTGTATCAATAAAATAACACTATTAATAATTATTATTATTGATTCATTTAATTGTTCTAATTATAATTAATAATTGAATGCCTTGTTTGAATAACCACAATGGATTATGTGTGGAAACATTTTTAAAGAATAAAGCGAAATAGACAGTGATAAACATACATACAGATAGACAGACAGACAGACAGACGGAAAAATAGACAGATGGATGGATGGTCAGATAAATAAACAGACAAACAGACAGACAGACAGACAGGTAGATAGATGGAATAAAATGAAAAAGAGATATAGACATAGAGAGATAGATAGATAGATAGATAGATAGATAGATAGATAGATAGATAGATAGATAGATAGATAGATAGATAGATAGATAGATAGATAGATAGATAGATAGATAGATGGACGGATGGATGGTCAGACAAATAGACAGACAGATGGATGGACGGATAGATATATGGTCAGACAGATAGGCGGGTTTGATGCCATGTCCCCTTTTAAAAATCGTAAATTTTCATACAATTCAACTAGAGCTGCACAATATATCTAGTTTCAGCATTGATCTCACATTGTGCGCATTCACAAGTCACATCACAGGATCTGCATATTAAATTGAGTTAATAGTTGAGTAGAAGTTGTAATCATCAGAGTAAAATGTATAATATGCATGTGCTTTAAAGGTGCAGTATGTAAGTTTGACACCCAGTGGTTGAACGAGGCATTGCACACCTTGTTGAAAGCGCACGCAAGCGCAGGTTGCCAGATTGAAGACACCAACAGGAGCGAGCCTAAAGGCTGATTTGAACCATTTTCTAACTAAAAGCAGCGGCATGCGATAGAAGAAATATTTTCCATAATAAAAGTAGTTTTTGTACTAACCAACACCTGAAATTTATATTTTAGATACGGCTTTTAACTCTTACAGGTAAACAACAGAAAAAATGGCAATGATCAGCTCAGGTACAGCTCATGTGCATGGTCCCTCTCAGTGTCAACCTTTAAACCAGAGACACGCTGAGATTGTGGCTTTTGCATCTCTTCTCGCATGTGCAAAATACTGTTGTCTTGGACCTCCCCACAAACCCCCTCTATTTCATTGTGGCGTAAAGATTTAAAAACTTGAGAAAATTAAAATATCAGAGGCAGGGGAGAAGTTTTTTTTTTTTTTTTTTTTTGAAAAACAACAATTTATTGCATTCTTTAATCATTTAAAAACCTTACATGTGGATTGAGTGAAAGTACATGTGTATGCATGTATGTAAATGGTTTGTTATTATAATTTTTTCTCTGTATTTGTAGTTGTTTTGCTTATTATTATTTTGTTTATTTTATTTATTTACTTATTTATTTGCAGATGATGATTGTTTTATTTGGGGATTGTTTTTTGGGTTGTTATAAAATGTAAAAAGCTATATGCAAGAATAAAAATTCCATTACGAAAAAAAAAAAAAAAAAATATATATATATATATATATATATATATATATATATATATATATATTTATATATATATATATATATATATATATATATATATATATATATATTTATACATATATATATATATATATATATATTTATATATATATATATATATATTTATATATATATATTTATATATATATATATATATATATATATATATATATATTTATATATATATATTTATATATATATATATATATATTTATATATATATATATTTATATATATATATTTTATATATATATATATATATATATATATATATATATATATATATATATATATATATATATATATATATATATTTCATTTCCTTGGGCTGGTCTGATTCTTCTTATTTAAAAACACCACGCCAAAATAAAGATAATAAAATATATATATTTTTAATTCATAAGTCAAACCCTCCAACACATGCACCTCCGACCAAACTGCATTTGCAATTTCTTAAATCCTAAACAATCCACTTAAATACCAGAAAAACAGACTTCATATAACATGGCTTCTGTAATACAATATATGGACTGCATTACGAAAAAAACAAACAAAAAAACACTTCATTTCCATTTAAAATGAACAGCCATTGGTGACCCACAATATCGAGAAGCCTAAAACAGCTCCCAGCATGTAAACACTGCATAGCTGTTCAGAAACAAACAAGAAACAAACACTGGGGTTGCGCTTCATCAGCTGCAGATCATATCAGCTTTCACAAATTCTCACAGCACGCGTTAAAATGCAGACAGGTTATGATACGCCACACGTCACATATATGCAAGGTATACAGAGCTCATCTGTGTACTCAAATATAGTGTTATCAAAAGTTTCCATCTAGAACACAGTATTAGCTCCAAGTTAGTGAGGAAACGGCGGGTCAGAGTGCAGACAGCCACTAATTTCAGTAAAGTGCAAGTATTGTTGATATATATATATTCATGGTTGGCATGCTGGTACTAAGTGATACAGTACTGGTGAATGAATCAAAACTGTTCAGCGTGTTTTAGTATGTATGTTTCGCTAAATACAAATAAATGAATGGACTGTAGAGTTTACTCCGATTAACTGATGCCATTTCTTCAGGTAGAAATAATGACAATGAAATTGAAGAAGTTCTCACTCTAAAGGGAACACATCACATATACAAGGAAATAGGCTAATTTACATCTCCGCTAGTGTTAAACTGTTAAGTTTTATCATTTTTAAATCCATTTAGCCAATCTAAAGGTCTGGAGGGATCACTTTTAGCTTAGCATAATTCATTGAATCAGATTAGACCATTAGCATTTAAAACTTAAGAGGATATAATTTGCTATTGAGTAGTAGATTAATTTGTACAACAATTTTTTTTTACTAAAAATATTTAATCAATCAGTATTTTTTTTCAATAATCAATCAATCACTTTTAGCTTAGCATAAATCATGGAATCAGATTAGACCATTAGCATTCAAAACGTATAAGGACATAATTTGCTATCGAGTAGTTGATTACTTTTTACAACAAATTTTTAATAAAAAAATGTTAAGTAAAGCATTATTTTTTTCAATAATCAATCAATTACTTTTAGCTTAGCTTAGCATAATTTACTGAATCAGATTAGACCACTGGCATTTAAAACTTATAAGAACATAATTTGCTATCGAGTAGTTGATTAATTTGTACAACAATTTTTTTAACTAAAAATATTAAATATGTTTTTTTTTTCAATAATCAATCACTTTTAGCTTAGCCTAGCATAATTCATTGAATCAGATTAGACCATTAGCATTCAAAACCTATAAGGATATAATTTGCTGTCTAGTAGATTCATTTGTACAACAATTTTTAAACTAAAAATATTAAATCAATCAATTTTAGCTTAGCTTCGCATAAATCATTGTATCAGATTAGACCATTAGCATCTTGCACAAAAATGAGCAAAGAATTTCGAATATGTTCTTATTTAAAGCATGACTTTCTGTAAGTAGTGTACTAAGACCGACTAAAACTCATTCTGAATTGTATCTCACAAAGTTCTCTGTGGTTGCAAAAGTTTTAGGTGCTCCACAAAATAATTGCACTAGCTCAAATCATGGTTTGGAAACAAAATTCATTGATTATCATACCAGAATGAGAGCATAGTTCCAAGCCATCCGTCAGTCTGAGTACATGATTTAACTAGAGAAGATTCAAGCTTTAAAAAGGAAAATTATCAATACCCTTTGGTCATTTGCGTGAGAGATGCTAATGGTCTAATCTGATTCAATGATTTATGCTAAGCTAAGCTAAAAGTGCTCCCCCCAGACCCAGAAATCAGCTGAATGGATTAAAAAATGATAAAACTCAACTGTTTACCTCTAGCTAAGCTATGAAACGAGCCCACTTTTTAGGTGGTGTGTTCTTTTATTCTTGATATAAATCCAAGCCCTTCAAGTCTGAAGCATGACAACTGTTCCTGGATCTGATAGAAACAAACATGCAATGCAATGTCTGCATAAAACGGAGCAAAAGCAAAATCCATTCAGAGACAAACAAAGACTTTAGTCACTGTTTCACAAGCGTTACAGAGATCATATAATCCTTCTAAATCAGAGGTCTCAAACTGGATTCCTGGAGGGCCGCAGCTCTGCACGGTTCCACTACAACCCTTATCAAACACAGCTGATCCAACTAACCAAGGCGTTCAATACCACTACAGACTATTGAGCAGGTGTTCATTGGAGATGGTTGGAACTAAACTATGCAGAGCTGTGGCCCTCCAGGAATTGAGTTTGAGACCATTGCTCTAAATGAAACTTCGTTTCTCCAGAACACCAGTTTTCGTCTTGATAAGAAGCAAATGTGTGTGTGTGTGTGCAGAGGAAGCCAAACCATTTCATTTTAGTAGATGAAGTATTGCATCAAACGCCCTCAGACTAAATTAATCCTCGGTATATTAATAAAAAAATAATCTTAACATCACATCAACAGAAAAAAAAATACTTTGTTTCCTTTTATTTACAAAGTGATAGTGTTTTGTAGATGGAAGATACTGTAGCGTTTCAGTTTGCGTTGTGTTATGACACTGGTTTGAGAACAGACCGCAGTGATCTGCCGTCCCGTGTTAGCTCTCGGGTCGTGCACATGCAGGGCAGCGGGACGGCCTCCACTTGTCGGAGGACTTCATTGTATGGGCAGCGTTTCAGGTGGTCCGCCATGCTAGAGATGTCAGCAAACTCCCACCTGTTAACCGGGCTGAAGGCTGTACTGAAACGCCAAACCTGCGGAAAAACCAAACAGTTTCTTACACAGATACTTACAGTTCCAGTAAAATTAAAACAATGTTTTTTACATGTTAGCATCAGTACGTTAGTTTTAAGAAAGTCCAGGCCCGGATTGGCTAATCGGGAGGACCGGGAGAATTCCCGGTAGGCCGGTCCATTTTTTGGCCGCGAGGGCCGGTGTCCCTAGCTCCAGAATCTGTTGCTCTCAGCAGTCACACTTTTTTAATTTATTTATTTATTTACTTGACCACAGTCTTCTTATTCATTATTTTACCGCAGCTCTGCTCTTTTTATATATAACCAGCCTGCAGGTTAATGATGATATAAGTCAGATGAGTCACCTCTCAATATTCAACTGTTGTGGTCCAGTGGTTAGCACGTTAAATTACGACGCCGCTGACCCGGGTTTGATCCTCGTCTGAGTATGTTTTTTTTTATTTATTTTTTTATTGTTAAGACATATAATTCTGTTAGGGTTGTTGAACATTTGCAGTTCTAAAGCAGCTGTTTTCTCCAAAAAAGACGTGATAGTGTAATTAGAAACTGAATTGGAAATGACCTTATTTTAATATCGTCAGTCGTGAACTGAGGTGGGCCGGTCTGAGCCTTGAAACTCCAGGGCTGAAAAGGAGTCCCACTCCGGCCCTGAGAAAGTCTATAAGCAAGTGTGCTACAAAAGTCATGTTTAAAACCTCTTAAGGCCCTGGGTGTTTTTTTACATACATTTTTTATTTCTCTTTGCTATTTGGGCTTATTGGAAACTAATTAAAATAAAAATCTTTTGATATGATGTACTTTTAGAGAAAAATGTTGTCCATATATGTGGACTCGTGGTCTGAATTTACATAAAACACTTTTTCCTGAATGATTTTTTAATGCACATATAACATATACATTTTTTTAACTTGTTTTGACCATCAGAGAGTAAAAACATTTTTTTTCCATTTTGGACAGTTAAAAACAGTGCTTGAGACATTTCATATACTGCAGAACAGTTGCAGGATGACACTGTATGTCTGTAACAAAATATAAAACATTCAAAGTATTTTAAATAGCCACTTAAGAGCTAAAATGTGCTAAATTTATTAAATAGATTAACAATTTTTTTTAACGTCAACTCAAATATTTCAGTTTCTCACCAAATTTTCAGACCAATCAATTACCCTCTAGTTTCTGACATGCCCCACCCTCTTCTTCTTATTTGATGCACTTGAGCTTGACCTCTCTCACTGGCAGAGCTGTGAGAAAAACTAAATGCTGCTGGCAAGTTTTTCAAAAAGGGGAGGGGCTGCTATATGTCCCACCCTCTCTTCATTTTAGTTGAGATTACTTCAAATATAAAATTTTAAAAAATGCTTTTACGGGATCACGGGACCTTTAATAATGGTTCTATGATAAAATGTGTTACCTGCTCAGACTGTTTCTTCCACTGAGCTTAACAAAGAGGTACAGTCAGAAGAATATGTGCAAACTAGGAAAGGGAGATGTGGTGACAACATCATGTCAGTTTTTTTTTTTCAGTAAAATCAAGATTTTAATCACAATTCTTTATTATTATTATTAAGTATTAATTATTATACTGCAAGTTGTATGAGCGGTACAGCCAAGCCAATTTCGTTATTTTAAAAACAAAGCCTTACTAGGCAACATTTCATCAAATAGAAAAGATGGTGGAGACTTGATAATATGGTAGACACTTGGCTAAAGAGAAAAAAATCTTTGGTAACATTTTAGTTGAAGGGGTGTTCATAAGACTGTCATGAAACCTTTATAATTATGGCATGACATCATGTATATAAAGTTATGCATGATCATGACAACAAATTTATTTCATTTCGTAAATGTTATTCACTGAGTAATGTCAATTTAAAGGCAAATCGCATGCCTTTATGACAACTAGGCAAACAAATACATCATGGCTTTGTCATGACAACATTAAATTACCCAGACATCAAATAATCTATGTAAATAATGACATCTCGGCAACATAACTTGTCGTAAATTGTCAGAACATTGTCTGACAACATAACTTGTCATACATCTGTCATAAACATATTTGTCCAAGGCTAATATATATGTGTAATTAATATTGTTCTATGCACTTTTTTCAGACGAACAAACTGAATTTGTCATTAAAATAACTCGGTAAAAGTGCCCATTTTATAACAGCGTCATTCATATTTAATGACAATTAATTACAATGTATCACTGTAATTATAGTCAATAAAAATATTCATGATGCCGTTATAAAATTCATGACAGTTATTATGGCCTCATGACAATCATGTTTATGACAGATGTATGACAAGTTATGTTGTACGACAATGTTCTGACAATTTATGACAAGTTATTTTGCCAAGATGTCATTACATCGAGAGGTTATGATGTATTTAGATCAAGTTGTCATCAAAGACATCTCAAACAATGTCACCTTTGCATTTAAATTGACATTACTGAGAAAATGATATGTATTTAATGATACAAGCATAACATCTCATTCATATTCATGATGTGAAAAAATAAAAATAAAAAAATCCTAATGATTTCTGAAGTATTTAAGTTTATTTATTAAAACCCTTTTTCTTTATTCAGGGAATTTGTTGATTTGCATATTTAAATAACTATTGTTTACATGCATATTGTTGCCATGAAATACATGATACAGAATTTCAGTCACACCGCCCTCCCTTAATTCAGACATACTGTACCTTGTCCTTGATCTGCCAGGTTCGTCTACCATCCAAGCACTGCTTCTTTTCCCACTGCACCACCACCATGCCCCGGCTCTGCAGCAGACTGGCACAAACGTCCCTCATTGTTCGAGACACCATCGACAGCTGGCACAGGCTAAAGCCATCCAGGAACCGGGCTACGTGTTGAAGTACTTCAAACGGCAATCCACTAAGGTGATCACACTTGGGTTCTGTCACAGGATCCAAGACAGGCTGCACCCCGAATGACCTGAGGTGGCGGTCATGAACAATCTTCGACCCTTGTGTGGATGGGCAGAATCTGCGCTGGGAGAACGTGCAGCCGTAATACGCTAACGGGCAGCGGTGCTCCATCCAGCCGTTGAGTCCAGAGTGGATATCTCCGTGAACGTTATGGAAATGCGAGAGGAACTCTTCTCGGCGGAAGAGTTGTCCGCATTCGAAGGTAAACATCGAGCCCTCACGTGGAGCCCAGCTTGGACGAGGCACGAGCTGCTCCAGAGTCAGATCAAGGCGAAGTGTGCAAAACGGACTTGGTTGCGAAAGGCGTGGTGCAGCTCGATCGCAAGCGGATGCGGACGCGACCTCTCCAACCATCGTACTCGTTGCCAAGATGGCAGCAGGAAAACTAAACGTCTGGGTGCCGAAATCAACACGCGTTCCCCCGAATGCGTAAACCGTGTCGGATATCCTCCGAGCTCTCGGCGACTCCTCAAGGCAGAATAGAAGTGCGGCTGCCGTGAAGTCAATTTCTCCAAGTCCCATAGGGTCATCCACCGGCTCCTGATCTAAATCTGACGTATCCACAGCTTTGTCCTCCATTTTGCAGCGTGGATTTCTATAGGGGAACGATTCGGTAAAAGAGCTCTTTCGTCCATTAAGAGCAAGTGGCATAAAACTGCGCAGAAACTGCAGGTTTTGGAGTTTCCTCTCAAAAGCCCGATCCTCAAAGTCTAATGCCATTGAAGGCAGCTCAACGTCTCTCTGGACCGTCAGAGTCTGAGCGTGTACAGGCTGCTGAAGCAATGGGGCTTGTGATCCAGAGGCCTCCTGGATCAAGAAAGCATGTTGGTCATGTCTGATCTCAGGTCTATGGGGAACTAAAGGGCCAACAATCTCCCAAGAGCCTCGGGACTCTGGGATTTGATTGTGATTTGTAGTAGAATCCATTAGGTGATCTACCATACTATGAGAGCCATTGCAGAAACCTTGCCTATCTAGGTCCACTAACATGTCTGGGCAACACTCATCTGCTGCCGCATGAGCAAGAACATCTAAAGCGGTCTCTCCACCATCCAATCCCCCAACAGCCCCAGATTCAACCATTTCAACATCCACAGCCTCCAAGGTTTCTGACGGGATGAGCTCACCGTTCTCAATAACTATCGAGCCGCTAACAGGCTCAGTGCCTTTAACCGCATCTCCCAGTGCACCGAGGGCAGATGCCAAGCTCCTGCCGAGCTCCATGAGTTTGTGGTGCTGTTGAGGCTGTAGCTCCTCCTTTAGACCATTGACTCCGCTGGCTATTTTTGAGTCTTCTGTAGTTCTCACCCTCTCATGTAGTTCCCCATTGCGCTCTGGAAGTGCAGCTGACACATTATTAGCTGTGCAGTCTGTATCTGTAGAATTGAGGTGGATCAGGACGTTCAGAGCTGCAGTCAGGCTTTTGGTTGTCTCTACCGTGGTTTGGTAAAGCTCTCCGTAATGCTCTTCCTTTAGACCATTAATCCCATTAGATATCTTGTCTTTAGAGCAGCCTGCTGCGTGCTCCATCTCAACAGTTTCCACCTGCGCACTTGGAGATTCCGCAGTTGAGACTTGACCAGGCTTTTCGGTTTGTCCAGTGTTTTTCTCTGGACCGCTAGTGGGAGCCAGAGACACGAGTTTGAGAGATGCCAACATGGTGCGCTGGTCCTGAAGGGCGAGCGCCATGTCCAGCTGCTCCACCTCATCTGCTTCTTGACTCAGTCGCTCGTACGAACGATAATCCTTGTCGTTCACTGGCCACCTATTCCACTCCATAGAGCAGCACACCACACCTGCAGGACACACCTCAAGGTGCTCTGCCATCTGGCCACGGGCAAGGGTAAAAGGGCAGCCAATGCTCTGGTTAAGACAAGGCACCCTTTCCAGCGGGCATAGCAGCTTGTGTTCAGTAGCCTTGCAGCTGTGGAAGATGGCGCCACAAACAAAAGAGCAGCTGATGAGGTCACAGGACGTGCCGGGTTCAGGTTTGAGCATGCATCGCCTGTTTATGCAGGACATGCAGTGAGAATGGGGCTCCTCCATTATTAGAGATGACAGCAGCGAGATGCGAAAGAGCGGGAGTCTGAATCCCTGCAAAACAATACGAGAGCAAAGCTGAGATTTGATTTTCAAACATTTAGGCTGTACAATAAGTACACTGACAGTAGAGCTGCACAATTAATCGTAAAAAGATCGCGATCTCGATTTGACCCCCTAGACGATCTTAATCCAGCATTTCTACGATTCTGCCAATCATATTTTCAAGATCAGTCTTTTTATTGCTTCACATACGTTGCTCAGTGACATTGACACCTCACATCAACATTCAATGATGTTGAATGAGTCACGTAATGTATTTATAAGGTATAATTCATCCCCAAAATGTAATTTCTGTCTTCATATAATGATGTATTCGCGGCCGGGAAATTACATGTGACGTAAGCTGCTGACCGAGAGGGCGGGTGCGCACGCTACTTGATAGACGCGCGTGCATCTTCTTTAGTGAACAGAACCTGCATATGTTGCAGGGCTCGAAATTGCGACCTCATAATATATTTGGGCGCATTAGTGCAACCTGTTTGGATTTTTTTTAAAAACGTGCTGAATCGCTCTTCCCTGCCGCTATATTGGTTCATATTAGCTGTCAATCACTCAAGGCTTTCCACTGTTAGATGACAGGGAGGGAGCTTTTATGTCCACGGGAAATGCAAACGGCTAAAGTGTGAAAACTTAAAGCACACAGGTTTGCAAAGTGCAAACCCCACCTAAAGTTGAGGCGCAGATGAGAGCGATCATGACACGTGGTGAATATTGATCCGCCAGCTGAGATCAATCGAGTATGTGCTTTTCGGAGAAGGTGGCCGAATCTCGATGCGTTGCATTCACTGCGTGTTCAGCGCAAATGTCCGCTAAAAGTCAAATCTAATACTGTATCATCGCCAAAGAAGCTCGCCTTTACTAAGTTTACACTGAAACTGCGTCTCATAACAAACAGCGGTATTGCGCCGGTGCTCAACCTGCTCATAAATTGGGTCGGCTGACTCGCCTGCTTTTCCACTAACACAGAAAAATGAAAATCAGCTCAGACGGAACATTTAAATTGACATAAACTGAAACCAAAACTTTTAAAGAGTAAGAAGTGAGACTTTACTTACTTTCTTTTGCCTATTCTTTCTTGAGGTGTATATATTTTTTTTATTTAGTTACTGATGACTGTTTTGCAGCTTTCAGCCTTGAATTTAATATTTTATGATAATCTTTTGTTTGTTTTGCAGCAGAAATATTATTTATTAAACTGACATGCATATATATGCTGTTTAGCAGTACAAAATAAATATTTCTTACTGCAATGCTTCATTTTTGTTTAATGCAAACTATACATTTATTTTTCATAAAGTAACAGACTTTTTATAGCAGATAACTTGCATTCAAGCACATTCAAAGCAGCATGATGATGAGAAATGTAATTCATTGTTACTATTATTGTCATTTTCATCATCATTAATATTCTAGAATTATTAGACATACACATTTTGGAATTATTGCACACAAATATCAATGTAATCTCAGCATTAGTTATAGTTGTTTCTGGTTTTTGTTAGTCCTAATTGATGTTGTTTTAAAATACAATAAGTCCCTTAAAATACAATTTAAAGCGGTGCTCATTCATTTTTGGTGGGTGCTCCTAAATTTTTTCTGGTGCTCCTAAATTTTTGAAGTTGGGAGCACCGGTGCTACCAAGTAAAAAAGTTAATTTCGAGCCCTGTGTTGCGAGTAACAGGTAATACAGTTGTAAATAATAATCAGTTTGTGGCACAGAGTGATCGTTTGGGAGCCGCGTGTGAAGTATGAACAGCACTAGCAGTCAAAATGAAACTGAAAGTGTGCACGTCATTTAAATGATATCGCATTTTAGAGTTAGGCTATGATTATGACAAGCATTTGATATGTTTTTTCTTTCATAGCGAACAGTGTTGTGCATGAAAATAATTGTTTACAGTGTCAGTATAACTACTCTAGCCTGTATATTGTTGAATATAATCTGATAATGACAAATGATTTTACCAGTGAAAAAGATTGTCTTATAATGTTGTCAATGACAGATCGCAAGCATATATCTCAAACATATTAATTCAACATCAGAATTATTATTAGTAGAATAAAATTATTTATAAAAGCCAGTAGAGCTACACATAATATTATTGTTGTTTTACCATATGTTTGAGAAAAAAATAATAATTCAATATCTACAGAATCGTGAGAGAATCGTGATCTTTATTTTAAGCAAAAAAAAAAAAAAAAATCGCGATTCTCATTTTAGCCAGAATCGTGCAGCTCTAACTGACAGTAAATACAAAGTTGTTTATATTTGCACGTTCTGACATTCACCTTCTTAATATAATTTCAGAAAAGTATTAATTTTAAATTATAAATATTAGCAGCAAATGACTACCAAAGTAGAACATTGTTGACAGTCAATTAAAGTGTGTTTATGTTTTTTTGAAGTAATTCTTAAATTCGACTTCAGACCGAATATTCAAAGTAGCATGGTAAACAATAAAGGAACTGTGTCACAAGTTGTGCTCATAACAGTACTCCATTATAATTAATATTTATTAAACTTTTTATGTTCTGCTTTACTATTTTTTTTGAACACCAAAGTTTGAATTTGTGAATATAAAACCAACTTTACCTCAATAACTAGTTATACTTAACAAATAAGCAAATATTAAATAAAATTACTTTAAATATTCTATCCGAATTAGCATGCAAGGATGACTTGTAAACAACATTAACACTATCAAACTGACTGTGAACAATGTTGTACTTTGATAGTCATTTGCTGCTAATATGGTTTCCTTATTTAGCATTAGCAAAGAATAATTGAATTATACTTTAATTATATAAAGGCTGTGAACAATGTTGTACTTTGATGGTCATTTGCTGCTAATATGATTTCCCTATTTAGAATTTGCAAATAATACTTTTCTGAAATTATATTATTAATGAGAATGTCTGAAAAATCACAATATAAAACCAACTTCACCTCAATTGATTTTGCCCACCATACGATCTGAGAAGGGAGTAGGATAGGGATGGTTTAGAGATTGTCATTACAATTTTAATTCAATTGTTTTTTATTGCAATAGTTATAATAATAATAATAATTATTATTATTATTATTATTATTATACTACATTAGGTAATATGATTCAAAGTAATGTTTTCCGTTTATTTTTAAATATTAGGAAATAAATTAGAAAATTACCCATGGCAACTTTAATATAAAATAGTTTGGTGTATGTATATATATATATATATATATATATATATATATATATATATATATATATATATATATATATACATATAAATATATATATATATATATATATATATATATATATATATATATATATATATATATATATATATATATATATATATAAATATATAAATATATAGATATTTAGTTTTTGGATTGAGGTAAAGTTGGTTTTATATTCACACATTCGTTCATTGAGAAGTTTATTTATTTAATAGAAGTTTATTTAATTGTTTACCATGTTACTTTGAATATTCGATTGGAATTAGCATGCATGTAGGACTTCAAAACAACATTAACACGATCTAATTCACTGTTAACAGTGTTGTACTTTGATGGTCATTGGCTGCTAATATGATTTACCTATTTAGAATTTGCTACTTTAATGAAATTATATTATTAAGGAAAATGTCTGAATATCCAAATATAAAGCCAATTATACCTCTATGGTTTTTGGCCCTTCGTGCAAAAAAAGTTTAGGCACCCCTGGTCTATTTGCAGCAAATAAGTTAATGAACTAAGTAATAAGTAACGAAAGTTAAACAAACTTACTGACTGGTCTTGGTTTATAAGGGTTAGTCGGGTTTATTTTAACCTCAGCTTGTTTTTGTCATTGACTGTTATTATGATATTCCTATTGACAATTTGCAAAGAAAACTTCTCTGAAATTATATTAAAGTGAAAGTCTGAATGTGCAAATATAAAACCAAATTTACGCCAATCTTAATGCTGACTTGATCTTATCCAGCAAAGTTCTAGTTAGCATAAACAAAACTGGCCCAGTTAACTCGTGTTGCTGATGTCCTCCAAGTATTTTAGCAATTACACGACATCGAATCATATATTAAAAAAGAGACGACTTTTAAGATTTCAAGACACTTATAGTTAAAGTTTCTCAAAACGCGCTGCTTTTAATGTTTACAAAGCGATAAGTTGGTAAGTTAGACAAACTGAAAACTTTACAACACTTCAAACTTCAGGACACTTTAAACGGTACAGAATGAAGTTATGAAGCCTCCTCGGGTCTGCGGTAGTATTGTTTGCATCTTTATTTTGTTGACGTTTAACTTTGTTCTACTTTATTGCTTTGTGTTGAGGTTAGCCTGTTAGCTAGCTCAACTTTCTGCCTGGAGTCAACATAAACAAACTCCTCACTCACCCACAGACTGTGTCAACTGACTCCCCGCGTTACCCGCTCGCCTTTTTCTTCACTTGTCCGGTTTTATGGTCAAACGGGACACTTTAAAACACTGCTGTAGTGTAATATACACAATCATCACCGTTTGCCCTGTCCAAAAATACTCAATCCGGCCGGGACGCGCCTCGATGACGTCATTACGCAAAATAAAAAATACAACCGTCATGACGCTGATTTCCATTTTTGCTCGGATATTATTTATAGGCTACTATTCAGGGGAACGTTGGAAAACATTTATTGTTAAAAAGTGTCTTTTTTATCTAACAGTGTCTTTCTTTAATCAAAATGCAAAAAGAAAACAAGAGCCCTGTTTCAGGAAGATTCTGTTACTGTGCCTTATGTAATGTCATATTGGAATGTTTTTGTGAGTGATATTTCCTGGAAAAAAGTTTGGTTATTACACCACAATTTTTTTTTTTATAAGAAACAAAGTTACCTTTAAACTAATTCATAGATGCTATCCAGACACTGTAATCTTAAAAGGCTTAAGAATGATATTAATAACTGTTATTTTTGCTTAGTGAATCCTAAACGTTATTATTATTATTGTTGTTGTTGTTGTTGATGTTGTTGTTGTTGTTGTTGTTATTTTTATTACCACTGCTTGAAATGAAAATGTACGTTGAGTCCATTGAGGGATTAACAAACTTAAAAGCAATACAAACAAGGACCTTAATGAAGGATTTAGCACCTATCTTGGACTAAATGACTGAAAACCCCTGGATTGTTGTTGTTTTATTGATGGCATTTGTTGTTAATGTTTTTCAAGCATTCAATAAAAAATAAATAAAAATAAATATTTGCATTGGCTACTGAAAACTGTACCCTACCTCTTTTTGCACGATAGTTATGTCAAAAAGTTATGATATGACGATTCTATATGCATCAAAGAAAAGGTCTGGCACTTTAAGGCGTGGGTGCTGTTTTATAGAATAGCCAGGTTAATAGAGGCTTTTGAATTGTTTCACTTACTTTTTGAGTGCACTGGACTTATGATTTCGCTGTTTATCTTTATTAATCCCTTACCCAAAGAGCACCGACACATTACCTACCCCTGCCCTGAAGCACCTTTGGTTTGATTTTGGACTCTCATTTCAATTTGCATTTTGAAAACATAATTTGTGGGAGTTTTTGTCATTAATCTATTTATTTTGTTGATTAAGTTTTAATATTTATAAATGTGTGCACTTTGTAACAAAAATACAAATTTTCTGTATTTTTAGGGAGTTGAAAAGTTACTTTTTCTAAGAACAGGAAACTGAGGCTACAATTCACACAGGCTCAACAAAACTGGACAACAGAAGATTGGAGAAACGTTGCTGCTCTGATGAGTCTCCATTTCTGCTGACACATTCAGATGGTCAGGTCAGAATTTGGCATCACCAACATGAAAGCATGGAGCCATCCTGCCTTGTATCAACAGTTCAGGCTGGTGGTGGTGGTGTAATGGTGTGGGGGAGATTTTCTTGGCACACTTTGGGTCCATTAGTATCAACTGAGTATCGTGTCACACCACAGCCTATCTGAGTATTGCTGCTGACCATGTCCATCCCTTTATGAGCACAGTGTCTCCATCTTCTAATGGCTACTTCCAGCAGGATAACGCAGCATGTCATAAAGCTCAATCATCTCAGACTGGTTTCTTGAACATGACAATGAGTTCACTGTACTCAAATGGCCTCCACAGTCACCAGATCTCAATCCAATAGAGCACCTTTATGATGTGGTGGAACGGGAGATTTGCGTCATGCATGTGCAGCCGACAAATCTGCAGCAACTCAGCGATGCTATGTCAATATGGAGCAAAACCTCTGAGGAATATTTCCAGTATCTTGTTGAATTTATGCCATGAAGGATTAAGGCATTTACAGTGTTAATTAAAGATTAACATGGTTCTCGCAAGGTGTACCTAATAAAGTGGCCGCTGAGTGTATATATAAAAATATGGTATATAAACATTATTACGCCTCAATAAAAATAGCTGTGTGTGTGAGTAACATGAATGATTTAAAAGTAACAGGTAGGTACGAATTTCTGTATTATTACTTGGTCTTGTAAAAATACTCTGGTTTTCTTCAGAAACCAGACATCCATCTTGTTGTCGAGAACCTGTTGTTTTTCGATCAAGAATGGAGAACATAAAAACAGATATGCAAATAACAAAAAAATATATAAATTAGTAATTTTACCACAGGTGATTAAAACAACTGGTCTGATTTTATCACAGTATAAAAATAAGTGTTCTATATAATTGTTGACATTTATTTAATAAAAATATATTTTTATTTAAAATACATTTATTATCCAATTGTTGATTTAAAAAAATCATGCAATATGATTTTTGAAAGATTGCACTTTGAATTATGCTGGAGGATTAATAAAAATTCAAATAACCAAAGATAAAAATGCAAATTATTCATTAATTTCTTGACTCATCATTTGAAACGTTTCTTCATTCACAGACTTTAATTTTTCATATGACTTTATGCATAAAAAGATTAATTGCAGATTTATAATAATGTTACATAGTATACCTCAGATAGAAAATACAATATATGGTTTAAAAATAAATTTGATAAATTAACCATTTATTTGATCTAGCTAAATAAACATTCTTGATTGAATCACCTAAAGATCTAGTTACAGAAATGGACTTCTGAAGATAAATACAAAACCTTCATTTAAAAAAAGTCATTACAGCAGATTTCTATGGACAATCAACGTAATTTCAATTTTAAGACACATCACATATTCTTTTTCAATCAGCATAAATGATTATTATTAAACTAAAAACTTCAATCATTCATTTGATTATGATTGGGTTCATTGTAAAGGACATAATCAGTCAAGAATTTAAGTAATATTGTTCACTGACAGCACAGTTTGATTTTGTTGTTTTTAGCATGCAACATAAGATAGCGCATATGCTAGTTCACAGAAGAATGTGCATTTGTGTTGTTGTCCTTGTATCTACGTTGCTGTACAGTTGACCCCGCAGGCCTCAGTGAAGACACACACGGGTCTGGAATATTCGCTCTGGATTGCTCCATCTTTGGCAGACACGCTGACGCAGTACAGTGATGCCGGTTTCAGGTCAGTCACAGTAGCGGTCTCAGTCTTGTAGATGGACAGGATCTTCTCTGCGGGTGGAGACGGGGTGTCTTCTGTGACGATGAGGATGTAGGACTCAGCTCCTGAGATCTGAGACCACTCCACATGCAGGGACTGTCCCGCCACATGGACACCCTTCAGTTCGGGCGCCGGCAGTGTGTCTGCAGAGGACAGAAAGTAGACCAATTGTAATTCTGTGATTCTGTAATTCTGTGTTTGTTCCAATGCATTGAGACCTTTGAGAATCATCTTCAGAACACAACTGAATATATTTATAATGAAAGCTGAGATCCTCCGTAGACTGCAAGAGTCCAGGGATGCTGAATCGAATTTGTTGACAAATCAGAAAGGAGAAAACAGCGCACTCGCTGATGTCATGAGGGGAAAACTCCGGTTGTAGTGTCCACACCAGGGATGGGCAAACTTGATCCTCGAGGGCCGGTGTCCCTGCAGAGTTTTGTTCCAACATTAGTCAAACATACCTGAACATGCTAATCAGTGTCTTCAAGATCACTAGAAATCTACAAGCAGGTGTGTTTGATTAGAGTTGGAGCTAAACTGTGCAGGACACCGGCCCTCCAGGACCGAGTTTGCCCACACCTGGTCCACACTGTACCTGGAGATTTGAAAAATCTCCACCCTGGCAGAAGTTTTTAGAAAGTTTTGGTTTCTGATACTGTGTTTTGCGCAGCACGGTAGCTCAGTGGTTAGCACCCGGGCTTAATTTGTGCTGGAACAAGCCGGATCCGAAACCTCTGAAATCTGATCCGGTACCTCTTTTTACCAATCCCCCTCTTCAACCGCCCTCCTCCTCCGTCAGCTGTTCACTTGCACTTTCTTCCGTGACTCCCCAACCCTCTTAACTTTCGTCCGCGACCCCCCTCTGCTATCCAACGCCCCACCATCTCGCATTTCACTTACGTCCGACACAATACACCCCCCCCCCCATGCTCTCCAATTTCGTGCGCGACACCTCTACATCCTTAGGTAACATGCTGGATCTGTTACCCCGATCTGTTCCAGGACCTCGCAATTCACAAATTAAGCAGTGGTTAGCACTGTCGCCTCACAGAAGGAAGGTCGCTGGTTCAAATCCCGGTTGGACCAGTTAGCATCTCTGTATAGAGTTTGCATGTTCTCCCCCTGTTCGCGTGGGTTTCCTCTGGGTCCCCCACAGTCTAAAGACATGCGGTATAAGTGAACTCATTCATTCATTTTCTTGTCGGCTTAGTCCCTTTATTAATCCGGGGTCGCCACAGCGGAATGAACCGCCAACTTATCCAGTAAGTTTTTTTTTTTTTTTCGCAGTGGATGCCCTTCCAGCCGCAACCCATCTCTGGGAAACATCCACACACACATTCACACACACACACTCATACACTACGGACACCCAATTCACCTGTACCGCATGTCTTTGGACTGTTGGGGAAACCGGAGCACCTGGAGGAAACCCACGCAAAGGCAGGGAGAACATGCAAACTCCACACAGGTTCGAACCAGCGACCCAGCGACCTTCTTGCTGTGAGGCGACAGCACTACCTACTGCGCCACTGCCTCGCCAGTATAAGTGAACTGAATGAGCTAAATTGGCTGTAGTGTATGTGTGTGAATGCGGGAGTGTATGGGTGTTTCCCAGTAATGGGTTGTGGCTGAAAGGCCATACGCTGCGTAAAACATATGCTGGATAAATTGGTGGGTTACTCCACTGTGGCAACCCCTGATAGTGGAAAAAACAGTCTCCTTATAAAAGCCGGCGTATCTGCGCGCTGCTACATTGAAAACATATGATTTGATTCGGCTCTTCTGATTGGTTCTCGGGATATCGCAGCTTTTACTGTCAAAGGCAAGTGGCGTTTAGTGGCTTTTGCCAACAAACTTACTTCTGAATGAGCTGACCCTGGGATTTAGATGATTTGAAGCAAATCTATTTGTTGAACATGTTTTACATGCCCAAAGCATTCACTCAATAGCTATGTTTCCATCCACCTATTTTGTGTGCATTTTGCAAATGCGCATAAAAAAACAGTTGATGGAAGCGCCATGATGCGCATAAATTTTGAAAATGTGAATTAAAAACGTATGCGCCTAACTGGGTAGGATAAACTTTTTATTCGATAAGAAAAGATGGGCATAAACTGCGATGGAAACACTTTTACCGCACAAACTCCAGCATGCGCATTAAAAAAGGTCATGTGATTTTGTTGAAAGAGATCATGGGATGCTTAAAATGTGTGTGAATGGATAAAACGTCAGGCTGAGCACATTATAAAACATCTGAAATGTTGTTTTGGTCATTATAAAGCGCCTTACCATTTCAGTATTTGTGTTATTATATTATTAATGACCTCCAGAATCAAGAGCGCCTGTGCTCCGCGTCTGACACCTTCAAACGCTGCTGCAGGCTCACTGCTTGTCAGGATTGTCTCCTAGGGTGCATCCATTTAGAAAAGATTGATGCAGCTTCTCCTACTGCAGCAAATGCAGTATTTACTGTTGATATTTGGCGCCAGTTAATCAGGAAGTGACGATTTCGTTCGCTTTGACTCGTTGGATGGAAACGATGCTTCATTCGCACAACTTTTATGCGATAATCCAGTTTTGTGCATAAAGTTTATTTGCATTTTTGGATGGAAACATAGCTAGTGTCATCATCTCATTATTGGCGTATGTGGCATTTAGTGGCTTTTGCATCTGAACTCTTCATATATTGCTAATAATACTCTTTATTAGTGCTCTCAAACAATTAATCAGTCAAAATGAAAGTTTGTATATATACACAAGTATGAGAAACTGCTTCAAGCCAGCTTTTGCTCAGTTTTCAGTTTCTTCAAATTTTCCTCTATATAAGCAATATCTTATGGATCCATATATAAGTTCTTCATCATTTCTCGGTTTGACATTAATCATAAATTACACAAATATTTTGAAGTTCTGCTAGTGATTTCTATATAAAAGAATCACTTCTTACAGCAATCATGTCATGTGCAAGCAACCTATTACAGTTGAACCTCTAAGTCACATGTAATGTTTTTGGTTCCTTTTCTGGACTTTAAGCATTTCAGGACTGCTGCTGTGGAGGATGAGGGAGCTCTCAGATTTCATCTAAAATATTTTCATTTGTGTTCTGAAGGTGAATAAAGATATCAGTGGATTGAAGCAACATGATTGGGTGATTAATAACATTTATAAAACATAAATAAATGGGTGGTCATGTCTTTAAATCATGGATAAATATCAGATTTAAACAGCTCTTAATTATCGTGCAGCAATCTCTGAAGGAATCTGTAGTTTGTAGATCTCACCAATCAGTTCTGCATTCATTCGTGCAAGTTGTAGATGTCTTCTTCGCCGGATTAAGGTTTGACCTGTAAAAGATATGCAATAAGAGAGGTTTTGCTTTGCACATTCAAGGTTAAATAAACATACACAGTACAGTACATCCCCGATTTTACAGACAGACAGACAGACAGATAGACACACGACAGACAGACAGACAGACAGACAGACAGATAGATAGATAGATAGATAGATAGATAGATAGATAGATAGATAGATAGATAGATAGATAGATAGATAGATAGATAGATAGATAGATAGATAGATAGATAGATAGATACCTGTAGATAGGTAGACGGACGGACGGACGGACGGACGGACGGACGGACGGACGGACGGACAGACAGACAGACAGACAGACAGACAGACAGACAGACAGACAGACAGACAGACAGACAGACAGACAGACAGATAGATAGATAGATAGATAGATAGATAGATAGATAGATAGATAGATAGAGTCAATATAAGTCAATACAGTCAGAAAACATTATACATTTGTAAGTGTACTTAATAAGTGTCTTGAAGGAAAACATTTTTAATTATCGTGTGAAATTAGAGTTTTAAATAGTGTTTCTATGCGCTATGGTTTTTGCCAGGAGGGAAGAATCACCTGTGGTGGACGAATTATTAGCCAAGAAAGTGACATTCATTGTCAGACAGGGTGCTGCAAGACAAAACAGAGTCATAGATCAGCAGAGAGAATATTTAATAGCAATATTTCAGTACACAAGATGCTTTGTTATCTAGTATATCTAGATTTAGAAGCTTAATTTGATGGCTTGGCATGACATACTGATATCTTATTAAAAGATTATTTTAATAAAACCTTTTTGATTTAAAATGTAAAAGCACCTGTAACTCCAGTAACAGTGTAAGAAGCTGAGCTGATCCCAGCTGAGTTTTGTGCAAAGACTGTCACATTGTAAGAAGTGCTGCAGGGTACAGGAATCTCAAAGAAGTTAACATTTGTCCAGTAGGAGGACACGTCCATGCTGGTCTGTGGGTTTTGCTGGATGTAGCCGGTCACTCGCACAAGGTATGTAACGTTTGGACAGTCAACAAACTTCCAGTCGACCCTGATTAGAGTGGCATTGTCCATCAGATGAGTCCTCACTCTCACGCTGCTCGGAGGACATGGCACTGCAGGAAACATTAGAACAGGGTTATTATTAATACGGACTTGTTTACACTTGGTATTAAGATGCATTTTCATCAATGTGATTACAAGTGGACCACGATAGGAACAGATGTGAATGAGTTGTGAAACATTTTAAGTTTGCCCACTTTAACCACTTCCAGAGTGTGAAGATGTTGATCCAGATGTGGTTAAATGTGTTCAAACAGCCGCTGAATGTGGTGATCATTGCTTGCAAGTGTGATGTCTAGAGGTTGACTATCGTGTATCCAAAATTGAATACTTCCATAGTATATAGTACATTAAAAATAGTACGCGAGATAGTACGTCTGCATTCATAGTACTCAAAAACCGATATGCAAGAAGTACCTGGATGACCTACTACTTCTGAAGAGATTCTGAAGTGTGTATTTGAGGAATGATATGTTATCCTATGATGCTACACAAGAGAATTCATGAATTTGTGAAGCAATGAAACTGGTGTGTTGAGTTAAGTAATGCTTAAAGCTGTGGTAGTAAAATGAGCATAATGTTGAAGCAAACTCTGATAGGAAACAAGGTTCGTGGCACAAAAACAGCAGAGCTTTTTTAATGCCACAGTACACCACTTCTGGTTCTTCTGCTTGTGATTCCATTCATGTTTTATCAAACTAAATACATTTCAGGTATTTAGTACCCTTTTCCTATGTAATCTCCAAATTAGTCTAAACCAGGGCTTAATTTATGCACTTATTTAAAATGTTTACTGCACTGTTGAGCCAATCCGAAAAATTGGTTTCTGAGTGTGCAATCCATTTTAAAACATGGACAAGTATAAGCCACTTTGGGATGCACAAAGCTTTGCTTAGGCCCCCCAGAAGTCTAGGACTGGCCCTGTGTAAAGTTATCAAGCATTTGTAGTTGTATACCTGCTCCCTTCTGGATCGGAGCAGTCTGGGAGCTGTTACAGGTTCCATCTGAAGACAACGCTGTGAAGTTGTAGAGCGTCCCACAGGTCAGTCCGGAGATGCTACAGGAAGTGTTAGTGGTGTTGCAGCAAATTGTGTGCCCATCCAGGGTTTTGGCCCATGAGAAGTACTGTAGAGCGCCTTGGCTCTTTCCCCAGGAGAGCGTGGCAGTCCTGGTGTCGCACTGCACTGCCACAGACAAATTCGGTGGCGCACAAGGCACTAAGTAGACAAGAAGAAATACAGTAGGAGATTTTACATGAAGACGCACAATTATTTTGCTGCTTGTTCATCATGACAAAAATGTTTAATATAATTATACTCATCCACTTAAATCTGTGAAAAAAGAAATGTAATTGATTATTGTGCTGGGCAACATGGATGAATTTTGTTGATGAACTATCTGGTTGGTGGATGTGTTGTTCCTAGCATGCTTTTGTGTGGGATTGCATTACGAAAGAAACCTTAGGGGTTTTAATCTAAGAGAAAGACGTGTTAGAGTTCAATCTAAAGATATGGGCCGTTTCCAACAAGAGGATCATTTCAATACATTTCAAATGACTAGAGAACTACACATGAGCCACTGACATGAACTACAATTCCCAGAATTCTTTGCCGTCATTACTCCTGCCACAGCTGAAGCTCATTATCTAGACTTTTTAAACCACTCACTTTCTCACACACTTTGCTGAGTCTTGTTCGTTGTTGACCTGTAGCATTACGAAGCGTCAATCTTGTCTAGTGTTTCTGCATTTTAATCCTTGCCTTGTTTTCCCGTTATTGGTTATTTGCTGGCTGAACTGACCATTTGCTTGTTTATGATCTTGAATTACTTTTATGCTCCTGTTTGCAACCTGTTTGACCGTTGCCTGCCCGACTACTCCTATTGCACGTGGATCCTCAACTCCGCTGTGCAGTGTTGAGAGTGTAGTACTGTACACATTTATTTCTGTTTCCACTGTCACTCATTTTGGCTTATGTCACTCTGGATTATGCTTTTATAAGACAAATTCCCTTTGATTTGCAACCTGAAAGGTGCTGGGAAACACCCACACACTCAGTCATTTACACACATTCATTAACTACAGCCAATTTAGTTTACTCAATTGACTTATACCATATGTCTTTGGACTGTGGGGGAAACTGGAACACCCATAGCAAACTCATGCGAACACAGGGAGAACATGCTAACTCCACACAGAAATGCCAGCTGGCCCAGGCAGGATTCGAACCAGCGACCTTTTTACTGTGAGGCGATTGCCACAATGTTGCTTGTTTCCACTGGCAGAAATACCAAAATAGTGAACCATACCATATCACATTCAGGTAACTGGCACAACAGAATGGTAGCAAAAGGGTGGAGCCAGACTTGCTGCTGAATTCTGATTGGTTTACAAAGAATCGTCACCTTCTTGTACAACAAACCAGGGGAACGACAACACAGGAAGCTTCATTTTCAAATACACAGCTGAATCATGACACCGTGATGGCATGCAGCAATGAACCATGGTAATTCTGAACACAAACATAGCTTTCTTTGTCGATTTCCTTTTTAATTTTACCTCTTTCCAAGATCAGCCATATGTTAAGAAAAAAGAGCAGGATCTGCTGTATCCCCCATTAATTCTGGGGCATTGTTAGCATGCCACATCTAAAAACGTGTGGAAAGCATGGGGTGCAACTTCCTTTATATTTAGTTGCATTTGCCAGACATCTACATTTAAAATAATGAATTTTAGCAATCAATCGATGCAATATGTAAATGGCTCATACAGCTTTCCTATTTGATCAAGAATAACATTGATCACAATTAACATTAATCAAAAATTAAGTTTTTAATTGTTCCAGGAGACCCAATTAACCGGTATGAGGTCTTACCAGTATGGAAGTTGACCTGCTGACTGGCCGGGCTGGTGCAGTTGTTATTAGAAGCAGTTATGCTGACATTGTAAACCTGTCCGCAGTGCAGGTGAGGCAGGGTGCAGTTGTTTGTGGTGCTTTTGCAGGTCAGCACATCTCCGTCACTACTGCTGGCCGTGAGCAAGTATGACTGTGCAACCAGAGATGGTGACCACGATGCCATCATGCCATTTGAGTCGCACATGGAATTAAGTACTACATTCTGAGGAACACATGGTGCTGCAAGAGAGTTACACAAAGAGGTTTTACCATAGGTGCATCACAATGATCTGAAATCCCATACGCCATCAGGTCTGAGTTGCGTACCTGTGCTCATTTCGAAAGGTGGGCTTCGCAAGCTGCTGCATTTGTCGGAGGACGCAGAGACAATAATAGTGTAGTGCATTCCACACCTGGCGCCAATGAGGTCGCAGGACGTGCTTGTGCTGTTGCACATCAAAATGCTATGGTCATTTCCTTCAGCCGAGGCCACATACAATGAGGATCTGTCATTCAGCTGCCAACTAACAGTAATGTGGCTACTGTAACAGTCAGTGTGTGCAGTGATGGAGGTGAGAGAGCATGGAGCTGGAAAAAAAAATGACAGGGATCAGTGACCGGTGGCTTTAAAGCTCTGAGTTTAACTGATGGGTGGTTCATTTAAGTGTGTTCGCACCTGTCTGAATCTGAAAGCTTGTGCCAGGGCTGCTCTGACAGAATGAATTCAGAGCAGTGACGTAGAAGGTGTACGTTCCTCCACATTGCAGGCCAGGAACATTGCAGTTCAGAGTTGTAGCTGAGCAGCTGGAGTTAGCGCCTTGCTTTTCCACAGCCAGTACAGAGTAAGACAAAGCTCCCTTTGCTTGTAACCATGTCACCCAGACTGAGTTGGTAATGCAGTCCAGGTTTCCTGCCTCTCCTTGAGGCACACAAGGAGCTAAAACACGCAAATACAAGCTGTTAACTTCCTCATGGGTGTAAGATAATAATCATAATCCAGTGTAATGTGAAAAGCTGTGACAAGCTATGCCATCTACACCCAACTTTAGTAGATTTCTCGTATTTGTGTGTAGTTACCTGAGGTGACATTAACAGCTGTGCTGGGCTGGCTCTCACAGTCTCCTCTGAGCGATGTCACAGTGACAGAATAAGACTCTCCGCATGGCAAGCCAAAGATTGAGCAGGTGGTGCTGGTGGAATTACAGGACAGGAACGTTCCTTCACTGCTTACTGCCTTCACGCGAAAAGATTGTGCATCTGGATTGGCTGACCATGAGATGGCCATAAAGCCAGCAGAGCAGTTCACCACCACATTTACAGCCTGAGGAGGACAGGGTGCTAAAACAGAAAGAGACATTTCAGCCATCTTTAAAATTAAGTGTAGGGTCCTGGAGGGAGTAGGGGAGGATTCTCTAAAGGTGTAAAGGTGTAGGCATAGTTTGGTCTGGTACAGATTACATCTGGGGTATTTTAGACTGCATTACATACACTCTAAAGTAAAGGTACAAGAGCTGTCACAGGAGTGGTACCTATTCAAAAGGTAAATATTTGAAACTTAAAGGGTCCTTATTAACACCCCAAGGGTACATATTAGTGCCTAAAAGTACAAAAGTACACCTCTCGAAATGTTTAGTTTGAATACTTCCATAGTAAATTAAAATAGTATGCGAGATAGTACGTCCGCATTCATAGTACTCAAAAACCGATAATCAAGAAGTACCTGGATGACCTACTACTTCCGGCGAGATTCTAAAGTGTGTATTTGATGGATGATATGTTATCCTATGATGCTACACAAGAGAATTCATGAATTCGTGAAGCAATGAAACTGTGTGTTTTGTTAAGTAATGCTTAAAGCTGTGGTGGTAAAATGAGAGAAATGTTGAAGCAAACTCTGATAGGAAACAAGGTTGACGTGGCACAAAAACAGCAGAGCTTTCAATGCAGAGTATTCAATGTTTAGTTACTAATATATACCTTTGAGGTACCAATATATGCACTTTAAGTACAAATATGTACCTTTTGAAAAGGTACCACCCCAGTGACAGCTCTTGTACCTTTATTTTTGAGAGTGAACTATGTACCTGGTTTGTTTTAGTACCACCTCAAGTGAGGTTCCAAGCAAGCAATACTGTTACCAAAAGATGATGTATAAAACTGCTGATCATCGACTGCTCTCAGAATAGCATCACTACCAACATCATTAGATTTGTGACACAAGACACTTAACCCACTATATTTAAATAGTCAGCAGCCCCTGCTCAAGAATTCCATCATTGTACCACCCGTTGCCTCTGTGTTGATGGTTGGTTTGTGCCACATGTTGCGTTTATAAGGATGTCACAGCAGTAGAAGTGGCACAACTACACATTTTAAGAGGTAATCCACTGGTTTGGTGTGATTTGACCATGTTAGACATGTTCCTGAATCCACATTCAACCCTAACCCTAATTATCCAATCAGATTAAAGGGATAAGTTCACAGTTTATATTAAGTTAAGTCTTACTTAAGATTGCATGCTTCTACATCACTCTTATCCAACTATTAATCCCCTCTGATTTTTGGGAATAGTTTACAGTTCAGTTAGGTTTAGGGGTAGGGTTTAGATGTGGATTACATTTTAAAATAGGAATGATGTTGCAGGACCCGCATAGATTTTTAATCCATGATCACATCCTTCTTGGCAAAATCACACTCACTAAACTCCAGTGCTAATGCAAACAAACCAAACCACACTGAACCATACCTTACCATGCTATGCATTGGAAACGTAGTTTAAGTGGTTGTTGCCATGTGGCTACCTTTCTAACAAAGAGATTGTTTAAAATGCTACAGTTGTTCCATCTAGAGTTTCCAACCAGCTCCTAGAGCAGGGGTCACCAATCTTAATCCTGGAGGGCTGGTGTCCCTGCAGGGTTTAGCTCCAACTTGCCTCAACACACCTGCCTGGATGTTTCTAGTATACCTAGAAAGACCTTGATTAGCTTGTTCAGGTGTGTTTGATTAGGGTTGGAGCTAAAATCTGCAGGACACCGGCCCTCTAGGAACAAGTTTGGTGAGCACTGTCCTAGAGAGTTACCTTCTTGCAGACATTTGTCACCCTGCTCCTGCGCTCCTGATTGTAATTTTTACTCCCAAGCAAGGAGTTTAAACAAGTAATGGAGTACAATGTACAAGAATGAAGACCCCTCCCTGCTGAAAAATCCAGCTTGAACCAGCCTAGGCTGGTTGGCTGGTTTTAGCTGGTCGACCAGGCTGGTTTTAGAGGGGTTTTGGCCATTTCTGGAAAATGACCAGCTAAATCCAGCTAAAACCAGCTTGACCAGCTTGGCTTAAGCTGGACATAGCTGGTTTTGGCTGGGCTTCCAGCCTGTCTAGGCTGATCAAGCTGGGTTTAGCTGGTCATCTCTCAGCCTGACCAGCTAATACCAGGCTGGAAATGGCTGGAAACCAACCTGGAAATGGCTAAAACCCCTCTAAAACCAGCCTGGTCGACCAGCTAAAACCAGCCAACCAGCCTAGGCTGGTTTAAGCAGTTTTTTTCAGTAGGGCTGGTTTAGACTTTTTAAAAACACAACCTTAAAATTACACAGTTTTTGCAAATGCAAAACAAAATGAATGTTTACCACTTACCAGTAGTCAGTTGTGTGAACAAACTATATTCACTGCTGCACGCTTGATCCATGGAAAGCACAGAGATATTGTATGTCTGTCCACAGCTCAGGTGCTCCAGGTTACAGTGCGTCACATTGCTGTTGCAGGAGGCTCTTTGGGCTCCATCTACTGTGATGCCCGCAGCCTGGTAGGACAGCGCCCCACTGGCACTTTGCCAAGTTACAGCCGCGGAGTTAGACAGGCACACAAGAGATGCTTGCACACTGGTAGGTGGACATGGAACTGAGGGATAGGAGCCAATCATGAATTAGCCTTGTCAATAATCTGTGCATGTTCCTCCCAAAACTTTATTAAACATCACATTGTTAAAAAAAAAAATCATCTAACCTGATTGTAACTGTGCAAGGGCATTTTGACTGTCACACTGGCTATCCTGTGCAGTGACTGTGAGGTTGTAGGTTTGGCCACAATGGAGGCTGGGTAATCTGCAGCTGGTGGTGGGACTGGTACAATGCTTTTGGTCCCCATCTGAACTTGATGCGAAGACCAGGTACGAAGCAACGAGTTCCCCTTGTTCCCAAGACACTATTCCAGTGTGGCTGCTGCACTCCATCTGACCGATGACTTTCTGTGGCTTACATGGAACTGCTCAGACACAAATGTTATGGGATAGACAAGCAGGAATTAGCTTGTTTTATTGGGTATTCAAGTAAATATCAGTAAATTATTTGCAATCAGTCATCCCACCTGTGTCCAGACTTATGCTATTACTCTGTACGCTGGTGCAGACATTATCAGAGGCCGACACACTGATGCTGTAAGTGAGTCCGCACAGAAGATCAGTCAATTTACAAGTGGTTCCACTGCTGTTACAGGATGATGCAAAGCCCCCTTTGCCCTGAGCGACAGCGTTGTAAGACGAAGCTCCCAGGCTAGGCTGCCAGGACACATCAACCATACCAGATCCACAGCTCAGGTTTGCATGAATTTGACTGGGAACACATGGCACTGTGGAAAAATGGAAGATTATGCCTAGGATTGTATTCTGAAATTGCATTTGAGAGTTTCTCACACTCACTATGGTAAAGATGCAATGTATTGTGCAGTTGCCTACCTGAATGCAGTGTTGTGATTGCACTCTTGGACACATTACAGTGATGACCAAGGGCAAGCACACTGATGTTGTAAACGGAGCCACAATGAAGATTAGGCATAACACAGGAAGTGTTTGTGCTGTTGCATCCATTTGTTAGGCCATTTGCACTAATAGCATGCACCTCATAGGATTCTGCTCCCATAGCTGGACTCCACTGCACATTGGCAGAACTTAAAGAGCAGAGCATATTTGAAAGCACATTCTGGGGTGGACAGGGTACTGTTCACAGGGAGAGAAGAAAAGAGAGAGCGAGAGAATAAAGCATGTTAAAGAGCCATTGTTAAGAAAATGTTTAAATTATTTCAATAGATTACTTTTTTTTTTTTTTGGAAAAACAAAGTAAAGAACATCATATGCCTGCATTCCTGTGAATTTGCTTTTAAAAAAGTAGGTTTACAAAGTGGAAGCGACATGTGCTCCTGCTGCACCAGAACACAGCAGCACACGTGGTCTTCAATGAACCTAAAAGAGCACATGTCACTCCGTTGCTCATCCGTTTGCACTGGCTGCCAGTTGCTGCTCGCATCAAATTCAAAGCTCTGATGTTTGCCTACAAAGCGACTTCTGGCATTGCTCCTTCTTATCTGCTCTCACTTCTGCAGATGTATGTGCCCTCCAGAAACTTGTGTTCTGTGACTTGCGTTGCGCTCTCCTTCAATCTGCCTAGTTGGTGGAATGAACTCCCTAACTGCATCAGAACGGCAGAGTCACTCGCTGTCTTCAAGAAACGGCTAAAAACTCAACTATTTAGTCTCCACTTCACTTCCTAATCTGCAATTGCCTCTGGATATACCACTAACTGTACTCAAAAAATATATATATATAAATAAATAAATAAAAATACTAATACTTTCCTTCTTAGACTTTACAGACCTGAAACTTGCCTATAGCACTTATTCATTGTTGCTCTTATAGCTGTGTAAATTGCTTCCTTGTCCTCATTTGTAAGTCGCTTTGGATAAAAGCGTCCGCTAAATGACTAAATGTTAATGTAAAATGTAAATGTGGAAGTTGCATTTTAAGTAATTTTCTCTTTCCTACCTGACGGCACTGCCAGAGGTGTGCCAGGTCTGCTTAGACAATGTCCATCATATGATACCATGGTAACATTGTATGTTTGTCCACAAGTCAGATTGCTCAATTTACAGTTAGTAGAGTTGCTGGAGCAGGTGGAAAGCAGCCCCTGTGTTGTTCTGGCATTAGCAGTGTATGAAATTGAACCAATGGTGGGTTTCCATTGCAGCAGTACAGAGTCAGTGTAGCAGTCAAGCTGTGTAACAGTAACTACTGGGGCACAGGGAACTTAAGAAGACAAAAACATATAATCTGTTATACAAAACACAGTGTTAAAACAAAATAGAAAAAGCAAAAGATGATAAACTATTCTTTTATCTAGAAAAGGGGTGTCTAAAGCTGTTCTAAAGAGCTAATGCCCTGCAAACTTTAGCTTCAACCAACATACTTGGTATATTCTGGCTCAAGCCCAAATGCCACACTTCATGCACACATGACTTAAAATGGCCACTAAGTCCACAAGACTATAGGATGTCATCACAGCTAATCAATTCAGTTACTTCTGAGACAATACTGAGACTGCTCTGCAACTGACTTTTCACAGTCAAAGCAATTTAGATATAAACTGTCTATCTAAACTAAACTAAATCTCCAATGGACAGGTCCCTTTCAAATGGGTGGGGTTTGAGCTCTAAGTGGGCTGTACAAATGTCCTGGGGCTTTTGATTGTTTGATTGATTGATTGATTGATTGATTGATTGATTGATTTAATGTCTTGTACACACAATAAACCTGTAAACCTATCCCTTACAGTAACCCAGCATTTCTCAGTCCTGATTCATGTAAAGTAACATCTACACATACCCTACCAACACCCAATCTGAACCTATCCCCTACAGTTAAGTGCAAGGCATCACAAAAATGACACCATGTTGTTCACATTTTCAGTAGCCACAATTGCAAACTCTTCTAGTCTTAACCTAACGTCCATTTCCAAAGTCCCTCCTACATGTGGCTTTTGTCTCTCCCATTTGCAGATCTCCCAACCAATCTTTGGCCTAAGTCTCCCCACTTAGAGATCTTCCAACCAAACATGTGGCTTAAGTCCCTCCCATTGGAGATATTTCAAACTACTTGTAGTGTAATTCTCTTCCTCTTGGAGATCTCCCAACCTACTTGTGGTGTAAGCCTCTCTCACAATGAGATCTTCCATTGTATAGGTAGCATAAGTCCCTCCCACTTGGAAATCTCCCTACCTACACATGACTTATTTCCCTCCCACTTGGGGACCTTCCAATCTATTTGTGGAGTAAGTACCTCCCACTTGAAGATCTCCCAACCTAATTGTGGGGTAAATCTCTCCCACTTGGAGATCTTCCATTCTATATGTAGCATAAGTCCCTCTGACATGGAGGTCTCCCAAATTATTTGTGGTGTAAGTCTCTCTCACATGGAGATCTTCCATTCTATAGGTAGCATACTGTAAGTCTCACCCTTAAGGAGATCTCCAAACCTACATGTGGATTATGTCACTCCCACTTGGAGATCTCCCAACCTATCTTAGGTGTAAGTCTCTCTCACTTGGAGATCTTTCTACCTACATGTGGTGTAAGTCCCTCCCATTGGAGATCTTCCAAACTAGTTGTAGTGTAATTCTCTCTCATTTGGAGAGCTCACAACCTAATTGTGTTGTAAGTCTCTCCCACTTGGAGGTCTCTCTACCTACACGGGGCTTATGTCTCTCCCACTTGGAGGCCTTCTAATCTATTTGTGGCTTAAGTACCTTTCACTTGGACAACTTTCAAACTACTTGTGGAGTAAGCCTCTCTCACATGGAGACCTGCTAACCTACTTGTAGTAAAGGTACCACACATAAGGAGATCTCCCGACCTACTTTTGGCATAAGTACCTCCCTCTTGGAGCTCTTTGGGTTGCAGGGCTATATACTTGGTCAAAGCAGCATTACATCATTAAAGAATGCCACTTAGTATAGGACCTCAAATGAGTCAGAAAACCTTGAATAGCTCATTTAGATGTGTTTAATTTAAGCCTGTTCTAAAATTTACAGGGCAGTGATCCTCCAGTAACAAGTTTAGACACACCTGATCAAGAACAACAAACCAAACCATTACCATACCTGTTCGGAAGCGTTCCGTCTGACTGGGCAAGCTGGAGCATTGATCTCCAACAGCAATCACCTGAACAGTGTAATTATCTCCACAGATCAGATCACTAAGAATGCAGTGTGTATCAGGTCCAGAGCTATCACAGGATATGAAATTGAATGTTGTGCTCCAGGCGTACACAGTGTAGTACATCGCCCCCATGCTTGCATTCCAGGACACATGAGCTTCCGCAGTTGCACAGTCCATCACCACAGACACACCTGTAGGAACACAGGGTACTAGAGAGAGAAAAATAGAGAAAGTTAGGTAAATTCACAAAAAAAATAGCTATTGATAGCATAACATTTATACCTTGAAATGCAGATGAAGGTCATAGTAACCATTTTTTTAAACCACACACACATTAGGGTCACTGCACCAATGGATTCCAGTTCTACACTTGCCAGTTTTTGATTGTCAATAGGATCTGACATGGGAGGCAAGTTCTCTAACAATTACACTAAAAACCAAAGCCTCTGGTTTCTGTCTCCAATGTGCTTTTATATATCAGAGTAGTAACGTCGGACATAAAAGGTGCAAATTCTGATGGTCGAAAGATGTCCATGCAGTTCTTAAGCAGTGATATATGATATGATTTCATGACCTGGTAAATCCTGAAGCAATCACGCTGATAATAAAGCAAGGATGTTTGAAGGAGGACTGGACAACTTTAGTTAGATCATCAGAATAGCTTAATCAAACACACACACCTCAAAAATTCAAGACTACTGGAATGACTAGAAGCTTGTGAATCACTTGGCTCATAAGTTCCTCTTACATGGTACAAGCCTTGCTCGTGTGATCATCAACATTTCCACAAGACTTCTCTCGATGGGATAAATTATGTACAAGTTTGTTTGACAGCAAAAATCACACCGCATATGTTCAGCTTAAAGTTTAGCTGTAAAGCTCATTAGCTAGACTCCATTAGTGTTAGCTAAATACAAATGTTGAGGTTGTGTCTGAAATCTGGTTAATTGTGTGTAAAATGTATATCGAGGCTACTTTGCATGCATTACCTGTGTTTAGAGCAGACAAGGCACTGGGTGTTGAGTTACACTGACGATTGGAAGCAACTACACTAACATTGTATGTTACACCACAGGACAGTTTAGTCATGCCACAGCTCGCTGACCACGACATGCATGTTCCCAAAAGCCCAGTTGGGCCTTGCACTGTTGCCGTGTAATATTCGGCACCATCAGCTGAGTCCCATGATATTGTAGCAATGTTGGAGATGCAATCCGTAAACCCAGTGACAGATGTCGGAGAGCAAGGTTCTGCAAACATAATCCAAGTCATTCAACAAGTGGGTCAAACTAATTTTGTCCTTAGGAAACCAAAAGTTGCCTACATGTTTTGACACCGTGTCTGTGCATGTGTGTGAGAGGATCCTAACCTGTCTGCAGCACTGAAACATTGCTGGCTGTGCTCCAGCATATATGTCCAACAGCTTGCACAGTCATTGAGTATGACTGACCACACTTGAACTCAGAGATCTGTGCACTTGTGTCATTGGTAGAGAGTTCCACCTGGTGACCGGTGTTTGATTCTGCAGACACCATGTACATCTGAGCACTTTCACTTGCGGCCCAGCTGAGGGAAGCTACTTTCATGGCACAATCATACGAGGGCACCAGTTTGTGAGGGACGCATGGAGCTGTAAACAATACAAAATAGCTCTTGGTAGATTAACAACCAACAATTGTGTAAGCACACAGTCAATCTAGATCTAAATCTACAGAACAGGGAATGGGTTTTTGCATGAAATTCTACTCTTATTTATTTCTTAGCAACTCACCCATGTGGATGTTTGTTCCTACACTTGGCTTACTGCTGCAGATTTGAGCACTGGCGATGATTTGGACAACATACGTTTCTCCGCAGTGCAGGTCCTCCCAGGTGCAGGACGTTGTATTCGTTATGCAAATGTTTGTGTGGCCATCCTGTCCAGTGGCAATGGCGGTGTACATTTCTGCGCCTTCACTGGCAGCCCAGCTGACAGCACCAAGGGTATTCTGGCATTCCACAAAGGTATTGGTGTTGTACGGCACACATGGGGCTATAGAGAAAAAAAACAAACACACAATAGATACACAACCCAGTAACACAGCTCAAAAATAGTATGAGAAAACAAGTCAGAAATTGTCACTTGTTATTACAGCCATTATGAGTGTTGGTTCATACCAGTCCTAAAATTGGCAGGGGCGCTTGGTAGGCTGTCACATATATCATTTTCCCCTACTGTTTTAAAGGTGTAGGTTTGTCCACAGAGGAGATCCACTGTTAGCATAGGTACAGATGTTTGGAGGGATTCTGTGTATCCTAGATTGCTTGTGATAAGCACGGTGTATCTCGATGCACCTCTGCTGTTGTTCCAGTTCAGATGAACAGTGTTATTGTCACATGATCCTGTAGCTGTCAGCTGGGCTGGCTGACAAGGTTCTGAAGAAATGGAGAAAGAAGAGGTTTTCATTTCTTTGAATACACAAACTGCGTTTCTTAACTACACAAAGAGTGCTGTACTTTTTGGAAAGTTTCCTACAAACTTGTGTTGCTGTCATTAAAATAATGTGTAGTTTCAGTCTTGAAGTATGCTAGGACATTAATGTGAGACCAATGATCAATCCATACAAACCGGAGTTTCTTGTTTCAGGGGTTGGGTTACCTTGAAACTTACTGACAAGTGTGTTGAGTTGGAGGGTCACGAAACACCCAAACACATGTGTTGAGCTGTTGACAGTAGTATATGTGTCCCACACTGCTAAAAACACTATTAGGACACCTATATTTCACTAAAAAGTGTAAATTGGTTGTTTTTGCGTTATTTCAAGCAAATTCGTACTTCCGGTTTGAAACGAATTTTTGAAGCTGCGTCACGGTCATGACATAATAGCATGTATTCCAGCGTGCAGACTGGACGTCTGTGCCAGAGTGAGTCTTATTATGTCTTACAGTGTGATGCATTAATGCATGAGTAAAGCTTGGTTCAAACCAATGAGCGCGCTCTATTGTGCAACTTCATTAATATTCATTACTGTCACAGTGTTTAGACGACAGAGACGCCACGTTGTGTTGGCAAAACAAGCGTGAAGTGTTGCTTTTATAGTTTGCTGCAGTGAAGTTTTGTTTTCATTTTCTCTCTGTGAGAGCTCAGCTGGAGTCACGTGTGGATTAACAGTGTACGCGACGCTCGACAACAATAACTTACGTGTCTAAGGAGGATTATTGTTTACCTGAGAGCTGTTCTCATCTGCAAACGCTGAGATCCGGATTCGCTTGTAGTCTCCTCTTAATAAAGACGCGGCTCTAGTTGCTGGTGATTGTCCTGTCTCTACAGATTTGGTAAGTGAGCGACCAGTGCTCTTTGTTTATTCAGTTTGTTCGTATCGAACTAACTATTGCACCGAGTGTAAACATGTTAGCACCACAACCAAACTTTAACCTCGTGTAGGATTTTCACTGCATTTTGTGACCGGAATAACACACGCGGCTTTCTGACGCTACCTGCTATGTTCATTTAAGTTTCCGGGAAATGCGAAGGGTTTTTTTCTCTCATTCGCCGTGCGGTATCAAACATTGCATGAAAAATACACGCTTACAGCAGTTCCTCGAATCAAATATCTCGTTTGTCGCGAGGGGCATGAATGAATTCCCTGAATGAAAGAGCCAAACTGCAGTTAAAGTCCACCATTTAATAATTTGGCAAATAATTCGACTACAGATGTCCATGTAAACACAGTCACGTGTGTGCATGTGTGTGTGTGAGTGTGTGTTTTGACTCTGAAACTCGCGCGTGCCCAAATAGACACTTCCACACCATCCCTCTTTAGTAAACAGAGCTGGACACGCCCACTTTTCTGACTTTTTCCAAAGTAGAGGTGTGAAAACACCCTGCAGAAACGAGGGGGTTTCATGGCCCTTTAACTCTGCAGGACACCAGTCCTCTAACAATAACCTAACCAAACATGCTTTAATTTTAATTTACACAGTATATGTCATGGTTCTTAGAGCCTAATTTTTTGTTATATATATATACATACATATATAATTTTATATATACAAAAGACATTTGAAGGACAGAATCCTTTACCTGTTGCAATATACACAGCGCTGCTGGTGTTACTGTTGCACTGTTTACCATAGGCCGTGACAGTGAATGCATACTCCTCTCCACACTTTAATGCAGTCATATTACACACATCAGTTGTAGAGTTACAAGCTGTAGCTGTATCTCCAGTGCTGAGGGTGCCTCTAACAAGGTAGTATAGCACATCACTGCTTTGTTGCCAGGTCACTACAGCTGTGTTAGACTGGCACTGGAGATTTGCATTTACATGCATTGGAACACATGGACCTAAAGTGCAAGGATTAAAAATTAGGTACATTTGATGATCCAGTTACCAGTTGAATTTTACAGTTACACTGCAAGTTTAATAAATAAATAAATGGCAACTCACGTGTTTGGAAAGTCACTCCTGTCTCCTCTGTAACCTGACATCCATGATTGATTGCTGTCAGCCTCACTTTATATGTCTGTCCGCAGGCTAGATTACTAACGTTACAGTAATTTTCTTGAGAAATGCAGGTGGAAATGTAGCCATCGTTACTGGTGGCAGTGAGCTCATAGGATTCAGCTCCGCCACTCCATGCCCAGCTGAGCATTGCTGTGTCATGCTCACAGTTCACATCAACAGTGACTGAACTGGAAACTGGTAGACAAGGAGCTAAACACAAAGATAAAACAGCAAATCACAAGCCTGCTCATGACTGCTTTTCTGATCTGATCTGCACTTATAGAGCCCAATCCAACCAGACCAAGATTTAATACACGTGTAGCGACAAGATTTAAAAGGAGAATGCTGATGTGGGCGTTGTAATTATGTGGGTTTTGGGTGCTTTAAATGATCAGCAGGACTCCTGCAAAATGGTTTTATGGGAACAGATCTTTTAGCCATTCCCAGAACACGTCTTAAGACTAAAGGTGACCGTGCCTTCTGTGTTGTGGCCCCAAGGCTCTGAAACTCTCTCCCTCTAGCATTAAGAACTCAGGGATCAGTTGAATATAGTTAAAAAGGTAAATATATTGTTACTGGTATCAAACAGTAACAACAAGGATGCATAATTAAGGCCCATTCACTCGAGACAAAGGGAGTGAGAAGTTGTGGAGGTGTTTTGTCTATTCGACCACTGTGCTTGTGTCTGACATCACCATGACATGGTCACATTAGCATTCGGTCAAATCTAACACAAATGTTGCAGGGGAAAAGGGCAAAACTTCAATTTTGCAGAAGATCTGTCCTGTGCATTGTCTAGTCTGAACGGGCTTTGCCTGTTCTCTGATTGCTTTATCAGTTTAAGACATCTGCCTGGATTTTGATTTTAATTTTTCTTTAATACTTTTCAGTCTTTAATTAGTGTCTCTCTGGGATCAGTTAACTGTCTGACTTGCATTTGAGGTTCAATAACAAATAATGTGTTCAATTAAAGATAGTAGTGGGTTCCAGAAACATACATCTTTGGTTGTTCTAAATGTTGGGAACCACTGGTTTATGCCAAAAAAAATGTATATAGTTCATGTTTTGTGCTTGATAGAAGCCTTACCTGATGTGAGAAGCACGGTCTCGCTGTCTGTGCCATTGTAAGTTCTTCCAAGAGCCCGTACTTGAGTGTTGTAAACAGTACCACAGATCAACCCCTTCACGCTACAGTTGGAACCAGTTGTGTGGCAAGACAAACTTTGACCATTACGACCCTCCAGGAATACCATGTATGCCACTGCCCCCAAACTCACTTCCCAAGACACCGTGCCGACATCACTTGAGCAATTCAGATGGGTTTGGACATTATGAGGTGGGCAAGGTTCTGGTGGAGAACACAGAAGTCAGTTCATGCATGTCAATGCAAAAGTGTTCTTTACACTTGCTACTTCATGCATTTTTTCCTGATTGAGAAGCTATCTGATCACGAAAAAGACAGGTATTAATTCCCTCCGATTGCTCAAACCACTTCAGAAGGGGGTCTGGGACGTATTCCAGACAAAACAGGACAGATACATATAAATGCATCTATTTATTGAAACCACATATGAAAATTTTACTCCTACCAAAAAGAGGGTCAAGTGTATCTGATGCTATAAAATAAAATTGAAATTTGCATAGAGCATGGGATTTGAAGATCGGACTCATATGTTTTGCAATGATGCATTTCAATGGTCAAATGTAAATGGAACCAATCAAAAAAAATAAACAGTCTAGATATAAACAGGCCGAAAGGTACTTTAAAACTGCAGTGTTTAGCTTTGAGTCACTGTGAAAACTGGAAACATAGCGCACCTGTTTCAAGAAAAGTTGATGCAGACACTGCAGCTCCGTGGCAGATGTTGTTGTGTGCGGCTACAGTGATTTCATATGTCTGACTGCAAGACAAGTTATAAAGAGCACAGTAGGTGTCACTGGTGGAACAGGAGAGCACTGATCCCTGATCAGTGGAAGCCTGTGCTGTGAACATGGAAGCGCCTTTGCTTCTGTCCCAGGACAACTGGCCGATAGACAGGCTGTATTGCACTTCAGCATGCTGAGGTACACAAGGACCTGAGATCATAAGAAAGATAGAGAAATTCAGTACATTGGTATAAAATGCATTTGTAGGTTGTTGCCAGGGCATTACTAACTTGTCCAGAAAGTGTTGCTAAGGGCTATAAGATCGTTCCTATATTATTGGTATAATGTGCTGGTTTTTGACACAGTATGTTGTTGGATGCTGTCAGGGGTATAGTTAGTTCCTGTAAACTGAAACTATTTGCTGACCTTACCAGGGCCAGAGCGAGCTGAACTGCCGCTCTATGCAAAGGACGGTCACGCCGCCCACAACCCTAAAGTGAAGGGGGGGTTGATGGGGGTGAGTGAGCTGTAGCGGATGCCGCCCTCTCTATTCTGCCACCCTAGACTTGGATATAACTAAGGGCGCTGGTGGTGAGGGTAGTGTCGCAGACGCCGCCCTAGACGCGGATATAACTGAGAGCACGAGAGGTGAGGGTAGTGTTAGGGACGCCGCCCTCTCTATCCTGTCGCCCTAGATTCGGCTATAACTGAGGGCACGAGAGGTGAGGGTAGTGTCGGGGACGCCACCCTCTCTATTCTGCCGCCCTAGACGTGGATGTAACTGAGGGTGCAGGTGGTGAGGGTAGTGTCGCGGACGCCGCCCTCTCTATTCTGCCGCCCTAGACGCGGATATAAATAAGGACGTGGGTGGTGAGGGTAGTGTCGCGGGCGCCGCCCTAGATGCGGATATAACTGAGGGTGCAAGAGGTGAGGGTAGTGTCGGGGACGCTGCCCTCTCTATTCTGCCACCCTAGACGCGGATATAAATAAGGGCGCGGGTGGTGAGGGTAGTGTCGCATACGCCGCCCTAGACCCTGATATAACTGAGGGCGTGAGAGATGAGGGTAGTGTCGGGGATGCCGCCCTCTCTATTCAGCCGCCCTAGGCGGCTGCCTAGGTCGCCTCTATGGACGCGCCGGCTCTGAACCTTACTAAAGTATTGCTGTGTGTTTCCAGCTAAAACAGAATATTGAAGAGCTGGTGGACTATTTTATACAAATCCTCTAATAATATAATAGTTGTAGAGCATTGGTTAAGGATATTCTGCCCAAGGCATCAATCTGACATTATCAGAGAAGGAATGAAGATTTTTCTTCTGATGAATAGATTGCATAAATTAATTTTACAGTTCAAGAATCACAATATGAGTATAAGTACTGTCAATTCTGATTTCACCTTGGTGAATGGGTCTGGGTCTTGTTTCTGGAGGGCCGGTGCCCAGCAGATTTTAACTTAACCCTAATCAAACACACCTGACCAAGCTAATCAAGGTCTTACTAGGTATACTTGAAACATCCAGGCAGGTGTGTTAAGGCAAGTTGGAGCTAAACCCTGCAGGGACACCGGCCCTCCAGGACTGAGATTGGTGACCCCTGGTTTAAAGCATGCTGCTGATGTAGGGGTGTGTTCTATGTGTTTGCTGCAGTATTGTAAGGTGTTCTTACCTGTCTTCAGGCTTCCGTTCATGCTTGCAACACTGCTGCAGGTCTGTCCTTTTGCTAACACAGTGACGTTGTAGGTCTCTCCACAGGCAAGTCCTGTCAACTCACAGTTGGTATTGTTGCTTTGACAGCTGACATTCTGACCAGACTCTGCTACTGCTGTGGCAGTGTATTGCAGTGCTCCAGTGCCTGGCTGCCATGACAGTATAGCCGAACCAGACTGACAGTCCATTAGTGCCAGAATGTTACGAGGCAAACAAGGAGCTGAAATACAAACAAATGTCATGATACATCCAAAAAACTAAAGTACCAAAAATGTTGAGGTCCAAATTCAGCTTTTGAAATATTCACTGCTAGCATAGCTGGCCACCCATTTCAAATATGGGGAAAACGTCGACCTAATACAACCATTAGGTTGGCCCATATTTTACCCAAATTTGTGTTAAAGAACCCAGAATGTAGTGTCAGTTTTTGGACTTTGTAAGGGTATTCTTAAAAATACCAAATGGTAATGTGTGCCATTCTACATGTATAAAGAGATGGGTTAAATTAAATACATTTCAGTTTGTCATTTTTTGGTTCTTGTCATACTGCTTCATCACATTCGATAAATTTGGTGTATGTCTGTGTAGATCTGTTCGCATTGCTTTCTACCTGAATGTGTGTCAATGACAGCACTAGGCAAACTATCGCAGTATCCGTCAGATGCTATCACACTGATATGGTAGGTCTGACCGCAGGGAAGTCCATTAATTGTACAGGAGGTGTTGTTCATGCTCTGACAGCTAGTAAAGTGGCCGCTGCTGTCCTCAAGCATAGCCGTATATAAATCTGCTCCAATGCTTTTCTTCCAGGACACCAACAGGCTGTTCGATTGGCATATCACATTAGCAGTCACAAAATCCGGCACACAAGGTACTAGACATAAAGAAAGTGAATCAAATCAAGATCAAGCGATTAGGAAAAGTTTAATGCTACATCCCAATTTGCATATGTATACTACGGTCCAGCAGCAGCAGGTTAATCTGTTCAATCAACGCAATCTCACGGCAATTCGTAACTTTTTGATTTAGTGGCTAATTCGTATGAATTCATACAGTCTAATTTGTACAATTTAGTACGATTTGTTCATCACCCAATGGCGGTTGGGGTTAGGGGTGGGGTTAGGTGCCACACCTCCATTTTAAAATCGACTGAACTCATACGAATTAGCCACTAAACTAACAAAACATAACATAATTTTGTTTCCTTGTGAGATCAGACTGGTTCAAGTCTGTGTAATCTGTATGTAATCGCCAATTTCGAATACTATTTAGGATGGATAGTATGCGAATTGGGACGCACCGTAAGAGTTTATTGTATGTAATAATATCCTGTTTCTTCACGGCAGCTTCTATGAAGCACATGGCAATGTAATTACACTTACCTGTCCTGATAGGAGCAGCTTGGCTGGGAGCGCTGCTGCAGATGCTGTCTTCTGCTATTACTGTGGCTGTGTACGGCACGCCGCACACTAGATTCGTGAGATCGCATGATTGACCAAACGCTGAGCAGCTGTCCATCAGTGCTCCATCAGTGCTGATGGCCTGGACTGTGTAGAGCTCACCGGCTTCATTGCTCACCCATGACATGGTGGCTACATTATCAGTGCAGCTTGTATTGGAATTCAGACTCTCAGGGATACAGGGTACTGTGGGCAGAAAGGCAATATAATGAAAAAAAGAGCCTCCCCAGGCAGATATACAAGAGAGATAAGATGTCTATTAGGGGTCTAACGGGACATGTAGTCATCCTGAACTGTCACAGACATTATGGTTTCATTCACTACAAAATTAACACAATCAGTGCAGCAGGAATACAGCAAAAAAAAACACAGCACAGCAGTGCGACAACTTAGGGGGCATTCACACCGAATGCATAGAATGCTAAATAAATCATGCCAACTTGCTACTGTTAACAGAATCTCACAATGCAGGATCTGATTGGTCCACTGATTTGGAATGTCTTTAATAAGCTGCATTCATGTGTGAGGCACAGCAAACACATGAGTGTATAATGTCATGCACATCCATCAACCACTTTAAACAGAATTTGATGCTTATTCTTGTTGTACCAAGCTAATATTGACCATAAAACCGAGGTATGTGCAGAGCCGTGACTTCTTTGTACCATTACTCCCTCAAGGCTGATTTATACTTCTGCTTCCAGTGATTGGTGCGACCCATGGCACCTGCCTTGTGCATAGTCATGAATTAATATCTGCGTGCTGTTTGTGTTGCTCAGCAATAACACTTCTGAAACGCTAGCTGGCAGAAGGTTTTGATGTTCCTCTGTGTCGTGTTTCTTTGAGAGTGTTTTGTTTGTTCAATGCATTTCAGCTTTATTTGTATAGCGCTTTTACAATGTAGATTGTGTCAAAGCAGCTTCACATAAATGGTCATAGTAACTGGAACAGTGTAGTTCAGTTTTTAGTGTTTAAGTTCAGTTCAGTTTAGCTCAGTTCAGTGTGGTTTAAAATCATTACTGAGAGTTCAAACACAGAAGAGCAAATTCATCGATGCGTAGCTCTACCAATCCTGAACCATGCGAGCCAGTGGCGACAGCGGAGTGGGAAAAAAATCTTCACCTAATAGGAGAGTGAAGAAAAAAAACCTTGAGAGAACCAGACTCAGTTGGGCACGACCATTTTAATTTCTCCGCTGGCCAAAAGTCTTGTGCAGAGCTTCAGTCACCGCGGTGGAGGCTGGAAGGTAGTGTTCTGAACACTACCTTAATATACAAGTTTCTCAAACTCATTTAGAGGCAGAAACCGTTGGATATGCAACAACATTAATCATAAGGTCAACACAAAATGACAGTTTCCATCTAGAGCAGAGGTCACCAATCTCGTTCCTGGAGGTCCCGTGCCCTGCAGGGTTTAGCTCCGACTTGCTCTAACACACCTGCCTGGGTGTTTCAAGTGTACCTAGTAAGACCTTGATTAGCTTGTTCAGGTGTGTTTGATTAGGACACCGGACCTCCGGGAACAAGTTTGGTGATCCCTGATATAGAGCTACTTCATGGGGCTCAAAACTTCCCTACTGAAAAAAAACAGCTTAAGCCAGCCTAGGCTGGTTGGCGGGTTTTAGCTGGTTGACCAGGCTGGTTTTAGAGGGGTTTTGGCCATTTCCAGGCTGGTTTCAAGCCATTTCCAGCCTGGTTTTAACTGGTCAGGCTGGGAGATGACCAGCTAAAACCAGCTTGACCAGCCTAACCAGGCTGGGAGCCCAGCCAAAACCAGCTACGTCCAGCTTAAACCAGGCTGGTTACACTGGTTTTAGCTGGATTTAGCTGGCCAGCTAAGACCAGGCTGTAAATGGCTGGAAACCAGCCTGGAAATGGCCAAAACCCCTCTAAAACCAGCCTGGTCGACCAGCTAAAACCAGCCAACCAGCCTAGGCTGGTTTAAGCTGGATTTTTCAGCAGGGTTGTAAACACTTGCTCCATAGGCTTCACGCGGCTCTTGGTCCCACCCACACTGGTCACAGCTACCAAGCCAACCAATCACAGAGCTTGCTGCATATGTCGCTGTGACATGTAGTTACACTTTTTGAGAGGTGCGCGTCAGCGTTAGCATCAGTTATGGTGAGAACAATGCGACCGCAGGAAGGCTGAGCCAGAGCGCATGCACTACACGCAGAAGTACGAATCAGCTTTTAGTATTTTTGGGCATTTAAATTCTGTAAACCATTACCAAAATTTGGGAGATTACCACTGTAACGGGGAATTTAATTACTTTAAATAATCAGATGTAAATGTTACCTGAACGTACGATGACCTCGGTGCTCTGAGAGCTGTTGCATTTTTGTCCCTCAGCAGTGACTGTCAGGACATACATCTGTCCGCAAGGAATTGAAGTGACCTCACAGGAAGTGGAGTTTGCAGTGCAGCAGATGGTCTGTCCGTCTGTACGCTCTAAGGTAGCAGTGTAGCTTAATGCGCTAACGCTCTCATCCCAAAACACAGTCACTGAACCAGTGTCACAACCCACTGAGGTGATCACATTTTGAGGTGGACAAGGGGCTGAAAGAGACGACAGAGACAGAACATTTGAAATTATGTTGTCCTGGACGATGTCCTTCAAAACTGCACTCTCTTACCTGTTTGGGACTCCAAAGTGTTGATGATGAGACTATCACACTGAATGTTAGAAGCAGTGACACTGAAGTTGTAGAATCTTCCACATTCTAGCTCTTCCACTGTGCACTGGTTCTCAGTTGAGTTACACTGGTACAACTGTCCATCACTGTCCATTGCCGTGGCAATGTAGAGCTCCGCCCCAGTTGACTCTTCCCACGTCAGCCAAGCCGAATCAGACAAGCAGTCCATCTCAACATCCAACATAAGCGGAGCACAAGGAGCTTTACACACAAACACACATCGCTAAAGTTAATTTTGATAAGACAAGCAGGATCAATATCAAGTGGTGGAATACCTAATATTAGGTATTACAACTACATTCAATAAGACTAACCTGCAATAACATGGTGAACTGGTGAATTTGCCCCAATGCAGCCATCTCTTAATGGTACTACTGTCAGATTATAATTCATGCCACATCTCAGACTGATATTGCAGCTGGTCTCTGTGGTGTTACACATGTAGTAATCGTGGTTGTTATTGGAGTAAAAGGCCTTCGCAATGTAGAGGACACCATCAACACTAGAGTCCCAGGACACAAATAAGGTGTTTAAGTCACAGTCCAAGTATGGGAAGACCATACGTGGTGGGCAGGCGGCTGAAGGATGTAGAAAAGAGCGTAAGAGACCTCCAAAAATTGAATTCAATGCCATATGTAAGTATTATACAGCATATGTGTACCTGAAGTGACATGTTGCACAGAGCTTTGTGAACTGTTGCAGGTTTGACTATAAGCGACCACTGTCACGCTGTAAGTCAAGCCGCAGCGGATGTGGGGAACTTGGCATTGAGTCACATTAGAATCACACCCCAATACTTTACCATCACTGCTCTTCACTGTGGCATGGTAATAATTGGCTTGACCTTGCTGCTGCCAGGTAATGTTGAGAACAGAGGACTGGCACTTCAGGATAGTCTGCACATTCTGTGGCACACAAGGGGCTGAAGGAAGCACAGAGTTCAAAGGTCACTATACCTATCTTAAAAGTCTAGACCAGTGGTCACCAAACTTGTTCCTGGAGGGCCGGCGTATTGCAGATTTTACCTCCAACCCTAATCAAACACACCTGAACAAGCTAATCAAGGTCTTACTAGGTATACTTAAAACATCCAGGCAGGTGTGTTGAGGCAAGTTGGAGCTAAACCCTGTCGGTACACCGGCACTCCAGGACCTAGATTGGTGACCCCTGATCTAGACCCACCAAACTCCCACTAAAGAGCTAGTGACTATGAAAGGCAACAGTAGTGTTACTTTGTGTTAATGGCATGTGGGTGAAAAACACTGCAAATATTTCAGCCAAGGGCAAACTTTCATGTATAAAATCAAGAAACAAATTAAAAAATGCTTCAGGAGTCAATATGCCAGTGCTCTTTGGACCACTAGTTCATAAAGATATTTAAAAAAATCAGCAGTTCAAGGCGCTCCAAAAGTAAGTGAAAAAGATGCTTGACGAAGTTACCTTAAAACACACTAAACTTGGCAACTCTCAGCATGGTGTATCACTTCCTTTATTATAGACATGTCAGACAACTGACTACATTGAAAGCTTTATAGTAAGTCTTCCCTGTGCAAAATATTTAGCCTCAATCCTAAGCTGCGTCCTAAATCGCATACTTATACACTATTCTTCGCCATTTTATAGTATAAATAGTGTGAGTAGTGCGTTCACGCTGAAAACTCTAACAATAATAAGTGCACTTTAATTCCCCGGATGATGCACTCATTCAGCCGCTAAAATGAAGTGTGTAATGATGGACACTTCACACACTCAACGACCGCAGGTTTGCTTACGTAGCGGAAGGGGCGGAGCTATCGGATGCACATGTTGAATAACTTTATTTTGGATGGTGAAAGCAAAATTCTCTTACGAGAGTGATTATAGCGCCTCCCGATGGTGAATGCGGTTACACTCACGGCAGGTATTATTTGATAATTAGGTCGTTTATTTTACTGATTTGGCAACCGTCAAACGTCATCAGGGAAACGGTTTGAGTTTCCGCTTAATAAAAAAAACATTAGTGTGCCATTTGGGACGCCACTACATACATATACTATCCTGTTAAGTGTGTAAGTGCATAGTGCATGAGTGCATAGTGTGCCATTTGGGATGCAGCTCTAGAGTGTTTGCAGCTGCAGTAGCATTCTGGGAGGATTTGCAGCATTATTCAGACTCAGAAAGAACTTGTTACCTGTTTCAAGAACGTGAACTTCACTCTTGGGACCAGTACAGTTGCCATCCACACCAGATACATAAATCTGATAAGTCTGTCCGCACTGCAGGCCAGTGATATTGCAGGTCAGCTGGGCAGTGTCACAAGTCACCTTATGACCTCCATTGTCCTCAGCGACAGCCATGTATGTCAAGGCGCCCTGGGAGGATTGCCAGGAAACGGACACAGTGTTTGAGGTACAAGACGATTGGATGGATACCTGAGCCGGTGGACATGGTGCTGGAGAAGCAAAAGAAAATCAGCTCACATGTCGACATACTACCTTATCTTTTGTTGTTGTTGTTGTTGTTGAATAGCATAAAAGTAGTGGCTTGAACTCGTTACCTGTTTTAAGGGCAATCCATTCATCTGATTGGGATGGACAAGTGAGCCCTTCACCCTCCACAAGAACTTGGTAACGGTTGCCACAGTGCAAGTTGGTGACATTGCAGGAGGAGCCAGATGTACTGCAGCTGACTTTATGATTTACATCAAACCCTTCTGCAGAAGCACTATAATTCAGAATACCATTACCGGGCATCCATGAGATCAGAGCCGAGTCTGTGCTACAGTCCAGAGTTGCTTGTAGATTAGACTGTGGGCATGGAACTGGTAAAGAAGGATGCAAACAGGTAGTAGTTTTGTTAATACACCACTATAGTTGCAGAAATGGTAAATTTCCGATTCTGATTGGGTGGAAGGTGTGCAATAAAATCAAAAGCAAGTTCCAGTCAGATTTGATCACAGTTTATAAATGTGCTTCCCTTAAACAAACGTTCAAACATGCTCCAAAATATTGAGGTAGCTAATACATGTTACTATGAGCTATTAGATATGACTGTGTCATTTGCATGCACTCACATAAGATTAGACCAGGGGTCACCAATCTCGGTCTTGGAGGGCCGGTGTCCTTGCAGGGTTTAGCTCCAACTTGCCTCAACACACCTGCATTGATGTTTCAAGTATACCATGGAAGACCTTGATTAGCTTGTTCAGGTGTGTTTGTTTAGGGTTGGAGCTAAAATCTGCAGGACACCGGCCCTCCAGGAGCAAGTTTGGTGACCCCTGGATTAGACTGTGGGCAAGGAACTGGTAAAGGGGGATACAAACAGATAGTGGTTTTGTTAAACTTTAAATTTGCTCAACAATATTTGCAAAGAGGTAGCTAATACAGGTTACTATGAGCTCTTAGATAAGCTATTGACACGCACTCACACGATCTCTCTCTGATTCCAGCTCTCCTGACAATAGGTAGATTATTCATTACACTTTATATTATACAATGTTTATTGTGGAGTGGTTTAAATGTGCTCTTGCTTGTGTTTATAGTCTTGGACTTTATACTGACCCCTATTGGCCTGGATGTGTGCATTTTGTTTAATTGACACAGCAAATTAGCTATATTGTGTACATGAAAAAACTGTGATCAGTACCTGTCGTAACATTGATAGGTGCGCTGGTCAAGCTCGTGCAATTGTTGTCTTCGGCGGTGACTGTTATGGTGTAATTCTGTCCGCATTCCAGGTCTGCGAAAGAGCAGGTCGTATCTGTGTTGGAGCATGTGCTGTGTTTCCCCAATGTGCTGTTGCCCTGAACAATGTATTTGCTGGCACCACGAGCAGAATCCCAGGTTACAGTGGTGATGGATGTGTCACAGTTTGTTGTCGCCACAACATAGGTGGGCACACAGGGGGCTGCGAGACACAGAACAAAAGATGATTGTTTGAAGAAAAACCCAATAATCTATGCGATATTTTTATAAATATTCCTGTGTACATCTGAACTATGTTAATTGCAATAAATTCAATAATTGCAATAATTCCTAAACCGATTCTATGTTGGTGATTACTACAGGAAGCATTTTAAATTAACTTTAACTGATGCAACAGTCTAAATAAAACTGTAAAATAACTTTACTTTTTTTTAAAATATTCTGTCTTAGATTTGGTTCATGATTGTATTTCTGAAGGCTGAAAAGAAGCATATTTAGTGTTGCATATGTATCCCTGCTGGTCCTACACCAACCAACCCGCTCCAAGCTGGGATTGAACCAGCAACTTTCTGCAATGGTGTCGGTTGCTCTAACAAGGAGGCTAAAGACCATGGCCTCTTGTGTCTATTGCTAGAGCACCTTTTAGAGATCAGAGGATTGAGGTTTACCTGCACAGCAATTCACTAGCTGGCCTCTCTGATCTCACGGATTAAATTAGTTTAATACACGTAAACAGTCAAAATAGTAACTTGGAGTGCTGGGGTCCGTTCTTCGTACGTGGATTACTCAGTTAGCTGGATTTGGTTATTGACGATTTGACATGATCCAGGATCGTTTCGTTCTTCAAAGCTGATCCGAGAGTTGTTGTCATGGCAACAGTTCTGCTAGGTCAAACCTGATCGGGAGCAGGTTCAATTCATATAAACAGGATTGGATCGGGTCAGTTCGTGCAAAGATTATACAGAAAGTATGTTCCGAATTCTGATATTTTCTTACAGTAGTAGTTATACCCTAGTAGCAAAGAATTCTGACCCAGATTTGGCAAAAAGCTGGCACAGCAGGCATTCATCCGGCACTGGCATACAGCATGTGGGCCAAACATGGCCGTGGTTTGGCAGAGGTGGCACCGTTTTTAAGGCGGCACACAAGATTTGGGCCAGATGAAAAACGTAGTATTTGGCCCAGATTTAAAAATTTTATAAGTGGGCCACAGTGAGTTTGGCCAGTCTTGACCCACATTTAAAATACACTAAAATCATTTTTGAGTAAAGAAAAAAAAATTCCACCAATCGGGTCACTTTGAGAAAAAGCGTGCCCATAGTGTGCCTAAAGCGCATCACTCCATGGGTTTATCAATTTCATTGCAATCGTGACACACCAACCTATCTGGCCCAGTTCAGGCCCAGTTATGAGTTATTAACTTGGCTGAGACTTGGCCCAGATATGGTCCGTGTTTGGCCCTTGTCTGGAAGCCAGATTTGGTCCAGTCATGTACCGTAATTCACTGCGGCATGTGGGCCAAGCAAAACCTGATTGTGTGGGCCAGAGCTGGGCCAGAGAAATTTTGCTATGTGGGTATACACTTGGGAAAATAGTACATATTTTTAAACTATATATATAAAGTTATAGTTATTAATAAAATAAATTAAGTTATACATATTAATAAAACGTATGCAATCTGCACCCTCGAAATGAAAGTACAAAGACTGCCACCTGGTGGTGCAAAGAGAAAACTTATTGATATGAACTTTTTAGATCGCTTTAGTACAATAATGTGTATAATACAAATGCACAATATGTAACTTTTTTAAAAGCAATAATACATTTATGCAGTCATAAACATGTTTTGATAGTTAATATGCCAGTGATTTGATGCTTCGCAAAAGTTGCAGACGCCTTTACCAATATCAAAATGCTTTTGTAAACAACCAGTTATTCTTTACACCGATTAAAAAAACGGCAACTATAATAAAGAAAATATTTTCTAAATGTAGAACTAAATACACTGATATGCATTGAAATACATGATAAATGCTCTTGACACATAAAAGTGTAAAGCCTGCAGCTCACAAATGTGGAAGGTTATTGCGTGTCATATTTAACAAGCCGTTTACTGCTAATTTGATGTAATTTTGCTCACATGGATAATTGAATATTAATCAGATGATGTCATTACGCTGCTGTGCCGTCAGCCAATCGTTGCATTGCTGATCATGATTTTGAGGATCGATAGATCTGTCCTTCACAACACACGCAGCGATCTCAGATCAGTTCATCCAGACATTCTAATCTGATTGGTGAACTTGTTTGAAGAACCAAATTAGCGAGAGATCAGTTATCAAGATTAAAAGATCCAGGATCTGCCAAATCATCTTAGATCATTTAAGCGAGGTACGAAGAACGGACCCCTGGTGATTATTACCATGATAATGATTGCTAAGCCCACACAGAATTGGTGCTTGCAGATGTATATAGAAAGTCTACAGGTTGTTGACCCTGTCCTTCTCTCCTATGCGTTTTTTTTTTTCAGTTGGCTACAGAACAAGCTACTGCTGTCCAATGACTAGCCTAATTGACCTAACTTGCCTAGTTAACCTAATGAAGCTAGTTAATCCTTTAAATTGCACTTCAAGCTAAATACTAGCTTTCTGCAAAATAACTAGTAAAATAGTATGCACTGTCATCATGGTAAAGACAAAAGAAATCAATTATTAGAAGTTATTTAGTAAAACTGTTATGTGTAAAAGGTGTTTTGTTCTCTCTATTAAACAGCACTTCTATTCAAATTAAAAGTTTACAGGAGGGCTCATGCTTTAGCCTTTTACTGTATATATTGAATGCTAAAGTATCCCTAACCTGTGTGCAACTACGTCTCACCTGTGTTGAGGCTGAAGGTCTCGCTGGGCAAACTGGTGCAATTTCCGTTGAATCCAACCACGCTGAGTGTGTACGACTCTCCACAGCTCAGCTGTGTGAATGTGCAGGACCTGTTTGTGCTGTTACACATCGTCATACCGCCCGTAAAGTTGAGTGCAGTCACCATGTCAAACTGATCTGCTTGATTATTGTCCCATGTTACTGTAGCAATGTTAGTGCTGCACTGCAGGTGAACAGATGGACTGTGCGGTTGGCAGGGGGCTGATGGGATAGAAATGATTGATTATGGCTTTTACCGCAATACAGTTTTTGGATTGGTTTACAATTGTTGGGATCAATAGCCAGGTTACCTGTCTGGATGTGGTAGTCTGAACCATCAACTACACAGCTAGTTTTGGATGTTGTTACAGCAATGCTGTATGTGCGGCCACATCTTAAGTTCGTAATGGTACAGGAAGTTGAACTCGTATTACAGGAAACCCGAGTGCCATCTGCACCAATAGCCAGGGCTGTGTAGGAGTCGGGGTTGCTTGCACTGCGATCCCAATGTACAGCTAGTGTGTTGTTGCAGTCTAGCTGTGCCACCACATTACTTGGCAGGCATTGGGCTGTAACACACATAGACGTAGAAGAGAACATCTGTTTACTAAGTATGAAACCCTGCTGAACCAGCCTAGGCTGGTTGACTGGTTTTAGCTGGTTGACCAGCCTGGTTTTAGAGGGGTTTTGGCCATTTCCAGGCTGGTTTCCAGCCATTTCCAGCCTGGTCTTAGCTGGTCAGGCTGGAAAATGACCAGCTAAATCCAGCTAAAACCAGCTTGACCAGCCTGGTTTAAGCTGGAAATAGCTGGTTTTGGCTGGACTCCCAGCCTAGGCTGGTCAACCTGGCTTTAGCTGGTCATCTCCCAGCCTGACCAGCTAAAACCAGCCTGGTCGACCAGCTAAAACCAGCCAACCAGCCTAAGCTGGTTTAAGCTAGATTTTTCTGTATGAAAGAAATCCCATATCAGTAGAGTGGATATGTGCTCTCAATTACCTGATTCAAAATGAATGCTGTTGTTAAAAGTGCTGTTGCAGAAGCCAACAGTGGAAACCACTGTAGCTGTATAGGTATTTCCACAGTCCACCTTCACAGAACAGGATGTGGTGTTGGAAGTACAGGAGACAGTTTGTCCATTGTTTCCAACCACATTGGCAGTGTAGGAGTATGCCCCTAATCCAGGCTGCCAGCTGATGGCAGCCATGTTTGTGCCACAGCTAGGAGCAGCTGTCAAGTTACTAGCTGAACAGGGAGCTGTGGATCAATAGAAGAAACTCAGGTCAATACCCCTTTTTACCAACCATTGTATTGTGACAGCATTTAGTATACTCATATTCTCCACAGGAATTCAGATAAACGTTCATTATTGTTCATTAGGATTAGTTCACCCCAATATAAACATCCTGTTTTTAATTATTCAGCCTTGCATTGTCCTAATCCCCCGAGGCCTTCCTTCATCCTCAACCAACAAATTAAGACATTTAGATGAAATTCTTGAGCTCCCTCAATCTCCAAATATGTCCAGAAAAGGAACCAAAAACATTGTCAAAACAGTTGAACATGTGACTTTAGTGGTTCAACTATAATCACACGAAGCTTCCAGAACACATTTGTGTGCCAAAGAAAGTGTAAAAACTACTTTGTGCAATGTCCTCTCTTTAGCCACATCAGATCATGGTGTATGATTAGTATGGGAAATACATAACTTATGACACATATAACACATGCTGGGGGAGGTGTGTCGTGGACGAAAGTGAAGAGCGGGGGTGGGTGGTTGTGGGTGTCACGGACGAAAGTGTAGAGAGGGGGCGGTGGGATGGTGGGGTGTCACGGACAGAGGGTTGGGGAGTTGTGGTCGAAGAGGGTTGGGAGTTAGGAGGGAGATTGGTAAAATGAGCTTCCGGGTCAGATTTCAGAGGTGATCCGGATCCGGCTTGTTCTGACACAAATTAAGCCCGGCATATACTACCATGGCTAGAAATTAAGTATACATGTACAGTACACCTGTATGAATCCCATTGTTTTCATGCTTTGTTCTTGGTGGTTCACTGGTAGTGAACTGCTTATTAATGTTATACTGGTGGTGTAACTGGTGGTTGTCCTCAATGCTGCTGATAAACTGGTTCACAAGCATGGTCTTGCAGAGTCAAAGCATCACTTATTGTAATATTCGAAGCCAGCAGTGGCCTATTGGTCAGAGAGTTGTATTTGTGATTGAAAGGTTGCAAGTCCCGGCACTGGCAGGGATTGTAGGTCTTGAAAGTGAATAACTGGTATTCTCACCACAATCAATACCATGGCAAACCCTGCTGAAAAACCCAGCTTAAACCAGCCTAGGCTGGTTAGCTGGTTTTAGCTGGTTGACCAGGCTGGTTTTAGAGGGGTTTTGGCCATTTCCAGCCTGGTTTCCAGCCATTTCCAGCCTGGTCTTAGCTGGTCAGGCTGGAAAATGACCAGCCTAATCCAGCTAAAACCAGCTTGACTAGCCTGGTTTAAGCTGGATATAGCTGGTTTTGGCTGGACTTCCAGCTTGGCTAGGCTGGTCAAGCTGGTTTTAGCTGGTCATCTTCCAGCCTGACCAGGTAAGACCAGGCTGGAAATGGCTGGAAACCAGCCTGGAAGTGGCCAAAACCCCTCTAAAACCAGCTTGGTTGACCAGCTAAAACCAGCTAACCAGCCTAGGCTGGTATAAGCTGGATTTTTCAGCAGGGTTTGCCATGGTATTGATTGTGGTGAGAATACCAGTTATTCACTTCCAAGACCTACAATCCCTGCCAGTGCCGGGACTTGCAACCTTTCAATTTTAGGGTTGCAATATAAAGATAACTGAACAAGTTTGGTGGTTTGTACCTGTGTAGATCTGTATTGGACTTCCGTAGGGACTGGTGCAGGCGCTGTCCTGAGCAGCCGCTTGTACAATGAAGCTCATCCCACAGTGTAACCCTGTTAAATTGTGTGATGTTGTCACTTTGCTGACGGTGGAATTCAGCCCGTTGATCTGACTGATGAATAGGAAGTAGGTGACTCCCAACTGAGGGCTCGGGTCCCACGTGATGCTGATGTCATTAGTAGCGCAGCTGGTGTGACTGGCCAGATTCGAAGGTGGGCAGATAGCTAGAAGAATGGGGAATTCAGCCCAAACCGAAAGGTAGTCAGTAACGCAATATGATAAGAGAAATCCTATACTACTACTTGTCCTGTTTGCTGACCTGATTGTAGACTGACTGGTGTGCTGGGTTGACTCTTGCAACCACGGTCCACCGTAACAACAGTAACGGTGTAGTTATCACCACACTGCAGTTGGCTGAAGGTGCAGTTGGTGCTATTGGATGTGCAAGTGTAGCTAGAGCCATTTCTACCGGTTGCTGTGGCAATGTACATTTCAGCATTCTTGGCGGCAGTCCAGCGGACAAATCCGACATTACCATTGCATTGTAGAGAAACTTGCACATCACTGGGAGCACAAGAACCTAAAGGTGTGTGGAGGGAATAATATGAATTTTGTAACACTAAAATTAGGTGAAAACAGTTAACTAGTACCTAAAATGACGCAGCACTCAATATCACTGAAAGCATTACACAATACAACACACAGATTAAATAAAACTGCTAGTACCTACCTGCACTGAAAGTGTATGTAGCTGATGGGAATCCCGAACACGTCCTAGAGAAGGGTGTAATCACAATGTCGTAGATCTGACTGCAGTGCATGCTGGGTAGTTGACAGCTGGTTCCATTGACAATACTGAACTTGAAATCCCCATCGTGGCCCAACGCCGTGACATTATAACCCACAGCCCCAGGACTTCCATTCCAGGACACGAAGGCAGTGTTATTCGTACACTGTAGTGCTACAGTCACATTCTGTGGGGCACAAGGAGCTGAGGGCACATAATATCTAATTATAATATACATACAGACATAATAGTCATAATATCTTCTCCAGAGATTTACTACAGAGTAAACTATTAGTATTCGTAGCTATAGATTAATATCTATATCTCTATTAGTTCTCTATGGACTATTTAATGGAGGTAGTGGAAAAGAGAGTGGGAAATGTTTATTATTACTGTTTTTGGTTTAAGATGTCATATCTACTTAAATATTAATCATGATAAACAAATAAGACATAGAATTGGTGACTTGGCACTCATGAAGTGCATTGCAGGTCAAGTTCGAGATCTGAAAAAGCGTACACGTCAGCCTCTGGTGGATTTGCGAAAACAAAAAAAAAAACGTATCTCCTGGGATATATTTGGCGCTCTCCAGAAATGTATACAGGGGTACATAATCAGAGCAAGCCTGGGTTGGTTTATAAGAGGTAAATCCTCATAGGATGCTTGTACAGTGTGTGTATGCGTGTTCACCTGTCTGTAGCTGCGTGCGTGCTGCATAGCTGCTGTTGCAGTGACTAGAAATGGACTGCACAAAGACATTATAAAGGCTCCCGCACATCAGCGTGTTGATGGCACAGTGGGTTTGGTTTGTAACGCAGGAGGCCGAGTGTCCGCTTGTCTCCACATATGCATAGAAACTCTCTCGGCCCAGACTGTCAGTCCAGCTGAGCTCAGTGCTGGTCCCGCAGCTGTAGTTAGAGCTCACTGCTGCAGGGGTGCATGGGGCTGGAAAACAGCAACAGAGGAAAGTTTTATTTCGAGACTATGAAGTATGTATAGCCTTTATTTCCATAGTAAATATGTGTTCTTAAAGATCCCGTTAATTAAAATAAAGTTTTTAGATGTTAGTAGTAGTATTGCTAGTTTTTAGGATCTCTATAAGCTAGTACGCCAAAACAGTGAAGATGCTTTAGAAGATATGAAACAGATATAAACTTATAACTTCTTAGAATTTCTTATTAAATTATGACCAATCAAATGCTAGTATCTGACATGCCCCGCCCCCATCAGGAGGCTTCACAAGAGTTCAACCACTCCCACAGACAGAGCGGTGATAAAACGAAACGCTATTGGCTGCTTTTATAAAAGGGGCAGGGCTATGCCTATGCCTTCATGTTTTGTTGAGATCACGTCACACATTGAATAAAAATGCACATCACTAGATGCTGAACTTTGAATGTGTGGTGGACGTACCTGTGATAACACTGAATGGAGCACTGGGTGAACTCCAGCACTGCGGGCCCTGGGCTACACCGTACACACTGTAGGTCTGACCACACTGCAAAGAGTCCAGGGAACAGCTGATGCCAGAGGAGTTGCAGGAGGCCGTGGGTCCCAGGACAGACGTGGCATTGGCCTTTACCCACAATGCATCTGGGTCCTTCACCCAGGAAACCAGGGCCACATTAGTGCTGCAGTTCAGTGAAGGAGACCTCATTGTTGGAGGACACGGTGCTGGGACATCACACAGACAAGTTAAGGAAGATTATGCTAAAGCTCAATCAATCCAGACTGAAGTAATACGAACTTAACCAGGGCAAACTCGACCCGGGAGGACCGGTGTCCTGCAGAGTTTTGTTTCAACATTAATCGAACACACCTGAACATGCTAAACACTTTAGTCTATGTGGTTCACATATGTGTTAAGATAGCTGGGCCACATTTGCTATATCTTCTCTGGGCCACATTAGGCTCACAGCCACATTAGCCAGAGCTTACTGTGGCGAACATTTCCCAAAAGTGGCCCACAATTGTTTTAGGATAACTGGGCCACATTTGCCATATCTTCTCTGGGCCACATTAGGCTCACAGCCACATTAGCCAGAGCTTACCTTGGTGAACATTTCCCAAAAGTGGCCCACAATTGTTTTAGGATAACTGGGCCACATTTGCTATATCTTCTCTGGGCCACATTAGGCTCAAATCCACATTAGCCAGAGCTTACTGTGGCGAACATTCCCCAAAAGTGGCCCACGTATGTTTCAAGATAACTGGTCCACGATTTCCAATTCTTCTCTGAGCCACGTTAGGTTCTCAGCCGCAATAGCTAGAGCTTACTGTGCCGAATATTTGCCAAAAATGGACCACGTATGTTTCAAGATAACTGGGCCACGTTTTCCATATCTTTTCTGGGCCACATTAGGCTCACAGCCGCAATAGCCAGAGCTTACTGTGCCGAATATTTGCCAAAAGTGGCCCACATATGTCTTTAGGTTTAGACCCAGATTACTCTTAAATGACTATGCCACTATTTTGCCAACTGTGGCCCACATTTGTCCTCTGTCATTTGGGCCAAATTGATAATTTTCCACATGGGCCACATTGGGCTCACATTCAGATTACATTTTGCCATAAGTGCCTAATATTTGCTTTAAATGACCCATATGTGAATTTGAATCTTTGGCCCCCCTTTGCCATTGTTCAGGTGGGCCACTTCAGGCTTACATTCATATAGTCTGGGCCATGAAAGAACACCAGTGCCGCACAACTGCCTAAAGTGGCCCACATTTATATGCTATCTGGGTCTAAGATGCTAGTAAGTTATTATATCCGAAAAGAGGCCTTCGTCTAATGCAGCAACTTCCATTTTCTTTTGATATTTGTAATGATATTGTTCTCTTGGACTTATTGGCTTTATCTGCAAATGTTTTATGTAATATTCCAGTTTTGGATGGACATATGTCTTCAAGTTCACTAGAAAGTTATAGGCTGTTGTGTTTAATTAGGATCAGATCTAAACTCTGCAGGACACCGACCCTCCAGGACAGAGTTCGCCATCCCTGTGCTGAAATCTTCATACCTGTTTCCAGTGTAGTGCTGGCCCATGCTGAGCTGTTACAGGTTCCATCATTAGCAAGCACGGTGACATTAAAAACCTCCCCGCAGTGGAGCGGCGTGAGGTCACAGGAAGTGTTGGAGGTTTGGCAGGAAACTGAAGAAATGCTCTGATTCTGTGTGTTTGCCAGGGCTGTGTACACACTGGCACCAGCAGAAGCATGCCACGACACATGTACCGCCTGTGAGTCACACTTCAGCACTGCGGTCACGTTCTCAGGATCACAGGGAGCTTGAAAATCAAAATATTACTGTAAGAGGTACATTCGGGACAGGTGTAGACATTAATAAAACACAACACCCAGCAAACAATGACCTAGCGGACCACCTGCATTTTTGGGCAGAACAACTTAAGAGATTAATACAATCAGATCACCGTCGGCTTATTAGTAAAACACAGATACTGTAAGGGGTAGGTGTAAGGTTGGGGTAGGTTTAAACATTAATAAAACACAAGAACAACAAACATGAACTAAATATCTCATCATATATTCAATGTTATGTTTACTGTATTAATAAAAATAAATATCAATAAAAAATTGAATGATGTATTTGTGGCATTTTATGTATTGTTAATAAACATTGCACATTGTTCTTTTGCCCCATATGGTGATGTAGACGTCTCCAAAACCCCACAGGTGGACAAATCTAAACTTGATTATATTTAAACGAATATAAATATGCAGATAATAAAAATAAATATCAATAAAAAATTGAATGATGTATTTGTGGCATTTTATGTATTGTTAATAAACATTGCACATTTAAATAAATCATGTCGATATTCCTTATTTTTAAATATTTTTTTCGTTTTTTTTGGGGGTCGGCATTTGTTCAAATAATTATTTTATTTTTGTTAAGATTTTTGCACAAGAGTATGGGCTCTATTTTAACAAGGTATGCGCAAAGTCTAAAGTGCATAGCACAAAAGCATTAAGGGCATGTCCGAATCCACTTTTGCTCTTTAAAGGATGGAAGAATACGCTGTGGGCCTTGGCACATGGTCTAACAGGGTTTTGCTTATTCTCTTAATGAGTTATGGTTGTGTTTTAAGAATAACATGCATTAAACCAATCAGAGTCTCATCTCTCATTCCTTTTAAGAGTCAGTTGTCGCACCATGGCACATTTGCTATTTACATGGCAGAGTTTGTTAGAGGAAAAACTGAACGCTTCACAACCGAGAAAATAGTTAAACAAACCAACTGCAGCATGAGGATAAAGAATGAGCCTCCTCCATTCAGCCTCTTTACTTTCTTTTTACTTTACTCCTTTACTCCTTTACTTTGGTGGAGTAAGGAAACGGTGGAAACTCACTCCAATGAACACATCCATTATAGCCCACATATTTAATGTCATTTGTTTATTAATTCAGTTCTAATTTCCTGCAAACGAATAAATAATATAATAACAATGAAGTGAGGTAAAACATGTGGAGTTATATCCAAACACATGTCCTGTTCTTTTGCCCCATATGGTGATGCAGACGTCTCCAAAACCCCACAGGTGGACAAATCTAAACTTGATTATATTTAAACGAATATAAATATGCAGATAATAAATATTAACATTATACAAATGCAGATTGCCATGAATAAACTAAAAAGTTTCCCGAGGTGAATAAGGCATGGAGGCAGTGGTTTTTATATTTATGCATAAATTAATAATTTTTGTGTCATTTTAATCCTTTAATTGTTTTCATCTGTAAAGATATTTGTGTATTGCTGTACATCCTGTGTGTATTAAGCAACATGTAAGCATTTGGACCTACACAGGCGCATAACTAACATGCTCTGTGCTGGAATTTGGCAACGTGCCAACAATGCGCCTTAACACACCTCTATTTTAGACCAGCACACCCATGAGTACAAAAAGTGGCGCAAATGGATTTGCTATTTAAATAACGTAGTGCAAAACGTGAAAATTACAGTTGTGCTGGTCTAAAAATAGCTACGAATCCCGCCATACAAGTCTTGCGCCTTATTGCGCTGGGTGTATAATAGAGCTGGATTTGTACACTTAACTCTGCTACTAATCAACTAAAACTATATAAACAACAATGTATGTTCGCAAAATAAAAGTACACTAAAGCTAACAAAAACATCAGTCAAACTTACTAAAACCAAAACAACATCTGTGCAGAGAAAAAATATACTAAAATAAAACTATTTTAAATAGTCTAATCTAGAAAATCCCTTGGCCTTTCTATCAAGGTGAAACTGATGCGTTTCCCTACCTGTTGTCACAGAGACGTTGGAGCCGGCTAAGCTGTGGCACTGATTATCTTGAGAGATGACGTTTAGCATGTAGGTCTGTGCGCAGGTCAGGCCCTTGAAAGAGCAGGAGAGGTCAGAGGTCGTGCAGGATTGATTGTACTGGCCTGGGCCGGTCAGGACACCGTTGTAGGATAATGCTCCGGCTGTGGGACCCCATGATGCCTTCACAGTGTTGCTCACACACTCCACATTGGCACGGACAGATGAGGGAATACACGGCACTGCCAGGAGAGAGAATTTTTTTGGTTTTTAGGGAAACCATGATTGGTGAAATCACACTGTTTAAAGGTAAAGTACATATGATTTTTAAATAGGAGGATGGGAGTAAGGTTTAAGGCAGGGACCACCAACACTGCATATTTTGGATGTCAACTTTGTCTGTCACACTCATTAGAGGTCTTTCAGGCTGCAACCGAAAACACATACTTCCATACTATATACATAGTATAGTAAAAACAGTATGCGAACCGAGTAGTATATCTGTATTCATAGAATAAAAAAAGTTGTATTCAAGAAGAAACCGGATGACGAGATTCTGAAGAGCGCATCCAATGGGTGCTATGCTATCCCATGATACACCATGCGAGAATTCATAAATGGAAGGTGTGATGAAAACGAGCCCACCAGCTCATCTTCAGGGGGAGAAATGGGAGTTCGAAAGGGGAAAAACTGATGCAAGGTGATGTTTATTTACAGTGCCAAAAAGTCCATCCACAGTGAAGATATTTACAAGTGCTAAAAAAATAATAATAAAAAGTACCAAAGAAACAACAATCAGGAAAATAAAATCTGCAAAAATATACTCCAATTATATCTACAAAAATAGTAATAACAGGTATTCACAATAAACTTGCTCGAGGCACCACAGTAGCATTGACTTGGTTAACAAGTGTCAAAAGGTAGTTGGGCTATATAGCCCAAACTCCCGCCCGTTTGTGGGCTATACTATTCAAAGGTAAGTATTAAATTGGACAAATACGCAAACATTAAAAAACTTAACATTCAATCTACACTTCACATTAAACACATAAAGAAAAAATCCTAATATATAATTAACAACAAAACATAAATGTTCTTAATATAAATAAACACATAATACACACTTCATGAACACAAAACACCTATTGAACAGACATAATGGTTTCGTCAGCTTCCGATCGCAGTGCGCATGCGCACACAATCCCATTCATTCTTAAACCGGGACTTCCTATGTGCTCGGTTTGACCAATCGCGACCGGAAGCCTGACTACGCCCACACAGACAAACATCAAACAGAAAACACAACACAACAGGTGAAGTGGAGGTGAATGAAATGCCTATGAATTGACTTACAAATTGCGGAGAGTGAATTTATGGAAATATGTCCATGTGCTATCGAGATTGCGTGTGCACCCGCTCCTCCAATAGCGGCAACGGCAGAAGCAACGTAATTGACATGGGTAGATCATGTGACCATGAAAAAATGGCGCATGTAGAATGTCCAAGTTCCATTCATACTATTCGCATTTATAATGTATAGAACGCACTTTTTCAACAGCCGAGTAGTACATTCTAATTCAAAAGCAGTACATCCTATGGTGCTATTCACGCCCATTATGCTATGCTAGCGAATGACATGTTGCAAATTAAGCGTTTTATTTTGATTTGCACCAATTGCTCAATTTAAAAAATCTGAACCCAACCAAGTAGGAGCACCTCTCAATGATCTGATGGACCCAAACACAGCGCCGAATGAATATACAGCATTTTTCATCCTTCCTAAAGCACATTAAACACAGCTAGCAGCCAAGCAGACGAACATCCTTCCGATGACGCGAATCCCCATTTATTGTGAAGTGAATTTGACTCATTAAGCGAGTAAACGCAAAATATTCAAGCCTCTAAATGCAAGCGAATAGCATCTGTTTGCTCAAGCCACATCCGGTATGAACACCCCCTCGGAATTGCATTATGTTTTGAAGTTTTCATGTGGTCTATGTGGGGGGGAGAGAAGAGTTTTTATTCACAGGGGTTTAGGTGATCTCAGAAGAGATGGGTTTATTGGGTTTATAGATGAAGTTATTGTCCGTTTTAACTGCGTTTTGATCCAATTATTCAGTCTGACATGATGACAACTGAGATCTCACAGTGTGGGATCACATCCTTGCAGTCTGACAAGCTACAATCATTTAGGATTCTGAAAAATGGGCTTGAATTGTGTTTGCTAAAGGTGTTTGAAAAAATAAAACAACATACTTCATCTTTAAATGCATTCTTTCAGCTCTCCTGTCTATAAATCTCACCTGTTTGGACAGGACGGCTCTGGCTCCCTGGCCCTTGACACTCTCCATTGGATGCTGTGATGATGGCAGTGTAGTTCTTACCACAGTCCAGGCCAGTGACAATACAACTAGAGCTCTGCGTGGTGCAGTTGAGCACAGCGCCACCTGCTGTGGTGGCCAGGACAGTGTAGTTTAGAGCTGTGACACCCAGAGCCCAGCTGACGTTCAGGCTGTTAGTGGAACAGTCCACGAATCTGGACACAATCTGAGGGGCGCAAGGTGCTGGACAAAAACACGTGAGGAGTGAAACATTTCAGTATAAGTATGGAAATCATGACTACTGTGAATTGTACGGTGAAACACAGGCTCATTGGGAGGATGTGTCCAAGTGTAAATTTTTGTGAACTGACAAATACATGCTCACAGGTATGGCTGACATCAGAATTTATAAACCCTCCTGAATTATTAGCCTCCTTGTACATATTTTCCTCTCAATTTCTGTTTAACGGAGTGAAGATTTTTCTCAACACATTTTTAGACATGATAGTTTTGATAACTCATTTCTAATAACTGATTTCTTTAATCTATGTTATGATGACAGCACATAATATTTGACTAGGTCGGCAAGTTGATTAGGCAAGATTAGGCAAGTCATATATGTATAACAGTGGTTGGTTCTGGAGATAATCCAAAACAAATATAGCTTTAGGGGGGTAATGATATTGACTTTAAAATGAGTTTAAACCAATTAAAAAATGCTTTTATTCTAGCTGAAATAAAACAAATTAGACTTTCTCCAGAAGAAAAAATATTAGAGGAAATACTTTGAAAAATTCCTGAATCTGTTCAACATCATTTGGGAAACATTTGAAAATTAAAAGAAAATTCACAGGAGGGTGAATAAATTTGACTTTGGACTTTGGTCAAAAATGCACATGACGCCCTCTTGTGGATTTGTGAAAACTGCAAGACAAAATAGTCCGGGGTACATATTTGTCAGTACTCAAAAATGTAGCCATGGGCACATATTCCAAAGAAGCCTGCTAATATCCTAATGGAATGTGCTACCTGTCTGGTGTCTGTTCTCTGCACTGTTTGGACTGTCACATGTGCCATCAGAAGCACTTACGACAAACACATACTCCTGTCCACAATGCAGGCCGCTTAACTGGCACCCTGGAGTTTTGGTATCACATGTGATATTCTGGCCATCTTTGCCCAATGCTGAGCCTCTGTAGGAAACAGCGGCAAGACTGGCGCTCCATGACAGAGAGACGGAGTTGATGCTACAATTCACAACGCTCTTTACATTAGTGGGTGAACAGGGAACTGGAGAAAGAAAACAGTTCGACATGAAAAAGAAACAGTGAATACCTTTGGAGTGTGTGGTTCGTGCACTGTATAAAAGGCGATTAGTAGGCCCACACTGAATCTATGCATGTAGAAATCCCCCAGATTTTAAGCACATCATGGAGTCTGTTTATGTACTTGTGTAAATGTGTGTAAATTTACATCAATTCAGTTTATATTTCAGTAATATTATTGACTAATATGAAAATGCTCATATTAATTTTTGCAGTCTATTTGTGCAGTGTATGCTCATTTGATTTACTGACATTATATCTAAGCTTTTATTTCTATATTTTCAGTTGTCATCAGTATCAGTTTAGCCTGACCTGTGCGCAGGGTAGTGTTCTGACTCTGCAGGCTGGAGCAGTTCCCATCTACAGCGCTCACACTGATGGAGTACATGGTGCTGCAGTGCAGGTCAGCGAAGCTACATGATGTAGTGTTGGAGGAGCAGTTTGTATAGTGTCCATCTTCGCCCACAGCAAACGCAACATAAGATAAAGCACCACGGCTTGCTTGCCATGATGCATTCACCAAGCTGTTGCCACAGGTCCGTGTAGCCGTAACGTTAGTGGGCACACAGGGCACTAGTAGGGAGAGAGTGAAGAAAGCATGAGAATAACACACAAAGAGCACCACTGAAATACAAATAATTAAACATGTAGTGAATAGGCAAATGTACTGACAGTTGTAGGAAGCATAGATTATCCAGTCTGATCTCACGAGGAAACGTAAGTAATTTACGTTTTGTCAGTTTAGTGGCTAATTTGTTCGAATTTGTACGAGTTCAGTCGTATTAAAATGCACGATTTTAAAAAAGAGGCGTGGCACCCAACCCCACCCCTAACCCCAACCGTCATTGGCTGATGAGCAAATTGTATGAATCAAATTGTATGAAAAAGTTACGAATTGCCGTGAGATTCGTTGGATTATCATGGGTCAATGATGCTACTGAAGTAATGTTTTGAGAATGAACCCGTGCCTCACCCTCTCTGATCACTACAGGTGCACTGAGCATGCTCAGACAGGAGCTGTTGTATGACTGGAGCTTTATGGAGTATGAATCTCCACACTGCAGATTGCTCATGTTACAGGACGGCACGCTAGAGTTGCAGTAAAGCAGCTTCCCAGTGCTTCCGGAAACCACAGTGGAAATATAACCTGCAGCACCGTCTGTTGGATCCCAGCTGAGCGAGAGAAGACCTGAGGGGCACTGGACATCAGCCCGGACATGTGCTGGACCACACGGTACTGCAAAGAGAGCATGGTATCTGTTTTAATAGCAAACTATTGTAGGATTTTGCACAGTTGAAGTCAAACTTATTAGCCCCACTGTGAATTTATTTGTGAACTCAACTTCAACTTCAACTTAAAATTTAAAAATGTTTCAAGCATTACAGACAATAACAACAAACAGGTCCGCGACACCTCACTTCATTTTCATAACCGGTCACTTTTGTTTTCACATTGGGGTTGAGGGCGGTGTGATCGTCCTCTGCCTAGAGCGGCAGTTCAGCTTGCTCCGGCCCTGCCACCACCTTAGATATTTTAACCTCCAGTGATTTACTCATTATTAGTGTTGTACACCTCTGTAGTAATGTAGCGAAGAGAAGAGACCTTCAAAGACCTATAATAAAAACATTTAACTTAAATGTTATGGACTAAAGCTTCCTTACCGGACCTCATTTGTATGGCACGGGAAGACATACTGGGACAAATTCCATCATGGTGTAGGACGCTAATGCCATAAACTTGTCCGCACTTCAGGTTGGAGATCCGGCAGCTGCTGGCTGTGGTGCTGCAGCTGAGTAACCCTCCAGCCTCGTCCTGCATAGTGGCAATGAAGGAAATCACACTTGGAGATCCCTTCCAGCTCACCAGTGCTTGGTTTTGTTGACAGTCCAGCACAGCTTGAACACCCTGAGGGGGACAGGGACCTAAGAGATAGGACAGGAAGTTGGTTATGAGATGTGAAACGTCAAGGTAATTCCGCTATGGTAAATTTGCACATCTATTGCACCTGTTTGTACAGTGATGTTGTCACTGACAGAGCTGTTGCATCTGATATCGGATGCCATGACAAAAGCTGTGTAATTCGATTCACAGCTCAGCCCGGTGATCTGGCAACGTACATCCATTGAGCTGCAAGTGTAAGCAGTTCCAAAGCGATCCACTGCAGTGGCCATGTAGAATACAGAACCTAATGAGGCCTCCCATGTCAGAGAGATAGAATCTGAGCCACAGTCCACCACTGCTGACAGACTTTGAGGTTTGCAGGGAGCTAGAAAACACAACATAAAGTATTTAAAGCGTGTGTACTTTGGTTAAACAGCAAATCTGAATTCCTCCATTCGGAATAATACTCAGGCAATCAGAGGTTCTTTGCATAGCAGTTGTTTAATGCATTCTGGCAGGAATTTGGGTTGAAGGATTCATAAAGAGGAGTTGTAAAGGGTATGTCTGTTTGAAATGATGGAGAAGAGTCTAATTTAGACCCAATCCCAATTCTGTCTTAAGCCATGGTCATACTGTGACTTTTCGCCCCATAGACTTCCAATTACACAAGACAAGACACGACAATGTTTGTATGTTGCTGCGTTCCAATGTTCAAGAGTGGTGCACTCTGTTCTGCAAAAACACATCATATGATTGCTTGAGACCACATCAAAATGTGACCTTTCTGTACATAAATTTCAAATATGGAGCACTCGCTCACTTTATCTATGCCTGATCATCATTATCCTGCCTGTTTTCGCAGCGCTGTCAGAAAGAATTTCACAAGCTCAAACTCTAGTATGGCCACAGCTTTAGCCCTTCCACTTCCCCCTGTGTTTAAGGGGTATAGATGTTTTGATTTTCTTTTGCTTGGAGGTGTAGGGGTAGGGGAAATTTGAAGGGCTTTGAAAGATTTCCTTGAATTCAACAGCTACAGCAGCAACATGGCTGCACGAGCGATCAAAGAGACCCAAAACTGGCAATAATAACATCTGCACTATAATCGGAACACCCGAGGAAACCCAGAATCTGATAGGTTTGATCTCAAAATTACTTTTCAGCTTTCAGAGTGAGAAACCTGTTAAACGTTACTCATTTTAAAGGTTCAATAGAAAGAATTGGGTTTAGGAGTATACAATAGAAGTTAGTCTGGTTAGGAAAATGCCATTTTCAGTGTGCTTATTCATTTTCTTTAGTGTTGTAAGAGGCCTGGAATGTATTCATGTTAAAATTTAGAATAATATTTAAATGTTTTTTTGCGTAAGCCAACAAATTAACTGCTGCTCATGACCACTTGTGCTAAAGTGGTCTACGCATCAATAGTTTATAATTTCACAAACACCCATCTAACCAATGCACTAGCCTTAATGCTTAACCTATCCCATTGTCTCAATCTGAAGATGTGTAAAACTCTGGGTGATGGTCAGACCATTGCAGGACCAGTGTGTGTCTTTAGATTGTGGGGACAACTGGTGCTCAAAAAACCTGCAAACTCCACCAAGGGACCTGTTTGTTGTGATGTTCCAACCATTTTACAAGACCTGATGACTTAAAACTGCACCTGCTTAAATTGATTGCATGTAACCATACTGTTTGTCCACCAGAGGGCATTGTCACTCACCAGTCTGACCTACTTCCCCCAGAGACAGAACACTGGAGCACTCATTATCAGCAGCAGTGATTATCATGGTAAGACTCTCTCCACAGTTTATGCCGGTGATCGTGCAGCTCTGCTTCAATGAGCTACACGTATAGTAGCTCTGATTTCCACGGTTGCCAAAAGCCTCCACTGTGTACCGTAGGGCTCCATCCGCACCTTCCCAGCTGCTGGTCAACACATCTGTCTGACAGTCGGTGGACGTGCGCATGTTCCTTGGTGGGCAGGGTGCTGGTGGAATGAGATTAACATAATGCATCATATGCTGTGAGTTGAATATTTAGGCCAGGGGTGTCCAAACTCAGTCCTGGAGGGTCGGTGTCCTGCAAAGTTTAGTTCCAACTCCAATCAGACACACCTTGGCTAGCTAATCAAGCTCTTACATAGCTTTCTAGAAACATCTTGCAGGTGTGTTGAGACAAGTTGGAGCTAAAATCTGCAGGACACCTGCCCTCTAGGATCAAGTTTGGACTCCCCTGATTTAGGCCAACAAGTCAAGACAACAGTCAAGAGCTGGTGTACTGCATAGCTCCAACTTCCTTCAGCACACTTGCATGGAAGTTTCTAGCATACTTAGAAAGAGCTTGATTAGCTGGTTCAGATGCGTCTAATTTGGCTTGGAACTAAACTCTGCAGGACAGAACCAAAGAACCAAGTTTAGTCATGATAAACACGTATAGATTTTGAAGATATATTTATTGTTACCAGTTCGTATTTGAATCGCTGAACTGGATGGGGAGTTGCACTGCTGTTTAGATGAAGATGAAGAGCCCGAGACGGTGAAGTTGTAAAGGCGTCCACATGTGGTGTCAGTAAAGAAGCAAGATGTGTCTGTAGTCATGCATTCCATGACCTTTCCGACCGAGTCAACAGCCCTCGCAAAGTAGTAAGCAGAGTAATTATTTGGAGCCCAAGAAAAGATGATGACATTGCTGCTGCACTCCCGGTACAGCATCAGATTGGAGGGAGCGCAGGGAGCTGTAAGCATGCGTACAAAGAAATAGATTAAACTTTAGTAAGATAAGCATCAAAGAACACAGAATACAGACAATAGCTAATCTTAGTTCCCAGTATCTTGTCTTCTAATCTCCTAACCTTGTTATTTGAGTTTCTGAAATGGGTTTTAGTTTACTGTTACGCCAGTTCTTACTGCTCTGAAAAGAGTCCCGGCAGGCACTCAATATTATAAGACGATAATATTAGGTTAGATTTAGGTCATGACGTCAAGTGATCAAAATGTATTGCCTAGCCAGTGTCTAAGGACAATGGTAAACTTACGTCCAATAACGACATCAAATAATGTCGATATTTGGTTGATTTTACATTGTGTAGAAAAGTGACCAAACTTGTCTGATAGATGTCTTAGTGGTAACGTTCACACAACATCAAGCTGTAACATGATTAGATGTTGATATTTGGTTGATTTTAGGTTGGACATTGGAGTCGGCCTGACGATAGGTTCTGACGTCAACCCGATTTTCATTCCCAAACAAAATCCAACGTCCCCAGTACGTTGGGGTACAACATCGATATGATGTCACGTTGACGTCTTGTGCTTGCAGGGGTGATTCACGTAATGGATGCCTAAGAAAAAGGCTTGTTCTCTAGGTACTATATTCTCCCTGATTCTCCAGAGGACTGGGTGGGTATTAGCTTCCTCCCTGAGAACACATAACACCTGGGATAGCTCTTGTCTAGATTTTGATCTTTCATTTTAAGAGATACCTAAAATGCAACTCATGCTGTCTTTTCTGAAGTTTGAAAAAAGGTGTCTGTCCCAGTGGATTTTCAATCAGATGTAGAGCACTGAAACTATACTGAAACCATTATAGGCCTTGGCCTGAAACATACAATGCACAAGTACGCCAATATCAAATTCTGTCTACCTTCTTTCTTTTGTCTCAGAATACAATTTAGATCACATATTTGCACTGCATCCTCAGCATTGCCATAGCTGGCATGTTATTTGTTAAAGAGAATGACTTGAAAAACGGCAATCCACAGACATTTGAAGATAATTTTGTTGCCCCATTTAGGACTGTAGCAACCATATAATCCATAATACCATTAACTGAGATATAATAGCTTAAAATGGATTAGGAACACAGTACCGGCGGCTTCTCAGCTTCCATGAGTTCACAAACAAGACAAATGGCAATAACTTTGGAAGCATTATGTCCTTCATGTAACAAATACACCTCTATTGAATGAAGAACAATTTCCCACACTGTGACATGACTCTTGATCGAACAATATACAACTATCTGAAGTGGGTCAGCACAACAGAAAAAGAACACTTGCTGTTGTGAAACTATTCAGATGTCCCAGTAGAAACAATGCAATCTCCAGGGACTTCTCTGTTGTGGATCAAGTGTCTTTAAAGCTCTTGGATGAATAGAGGGCATTGATGATCAGAAATGCAAGAGTATAGATATCCAGGATGCACACCACAAATCACTGATTCTAGTTCAGATTATTCTCCCTGAATGCCAACAGGAAGCAGTGTTTGGGTGTAATGCGTTGCAAGTAACTTGGGTTACTTATCGGATTACTTTCTGTCAAGTAACTAGTAAAGTAACTTATTCATTAATAAAAGTCACCCCAGTTTACTCACCTCACTTTCACTGCAACAAATCCAGCATCAATTAAAAGTAATCAACCCTAACTGTGAAGTGCAAACTCTGAATATTTATTGCTGAAGAGTTTTGGACTTGGTTTTTGTGCGTCCTATTCTTCATTTGTGTCAACATCTCACCTGTTTGGAAGGATGTGGTGGCATTGCCAGTGCTTTCACAGTTGTTGGACTGTGCGATAACGTGTACGATGTAGTTTTCTCCACATGCTAGCTTTACAAGTTGGCACATTGTATTGTTCGATGTGCAGGACAGAACTGTACCACTGCGACTTACGGCAGTGGCACGGTAAGAAGTGGCTCCAAACACAGTTGTCCAAGTGACTGAAGCTGAATTTGTAGCACAGCTGTAGTCCACCGAGACTGACGTCACTGGACCCAGAGCTGTGTGGCAAAGATTTTGAGTTAATAGACAGAACTGACTTTGAAGAGAGTTTGAACTCAAGTACGTTTAAACTTAATTCTACATTAATTCTTAATCCAGTCGGCCATATCAGAAGGTGGAGGTGTCAAACTTACTCAACTGGTTATTTTCTTTTAAAGGATTAACTAATTAGCCTATATGCTAAATGACAAAATTTTATCTCAATACCATTTCCAGCTAAACTTGATTACCCAAGTCTGTCACTGCTTTCCAAATTAAAGGATACATCCCTATGCCCAAGGGGTGTCCAATCTTATACCTTCTTGCAAGAGTTCTACCTTCTTGCAGAGTACAACCTTGACTGTATCTGTCTGTAATTACCAAGTGCTCCTGTAACCCCCGCTGGTCCTACGCCACCCAACCTGTTCTGAGCTGGTATTGAACTGGTGACGTTCCACATGGGAGTCAGTTGTTCTACCAAGGAAGCTAAAGACCATGGCCTTTAGCATCTATCACTAGAGCACCTTTAGAGGTCAGGGGAGTGAGGTTTACCTGCACAGCACTTACTAGCTGGCCTCTGCTACACTCACCCCCCTAAACCTCACTCCCATCCGGGTCACGGCACCAATGTATCCCCGCTGGCCCTACGCCACCCAACCCATTCCGAGCTGGTATCAAACCGGCGACCTTCCGCATGTGAGTCTGTTGCTCTACCAAGGAGGCTAAAGACCATGGCCTCTAGCGTCTGTCACTAGAGCACCTTTAGGGGTCAGAGGAGCGAGGTTTACCTGCACAGCACTTACTAGCTGGCCTCTGCTATACTCATTCAATTCCTGCTTTTAGTTGTTTTTGATCATGGTTGGACCTGAACTCTCCAGGAATTTAGATCTCCAGGAACAGGATTGGGTACCCCTGCCCTAAACTCTTCGTAGGGTTTACCCTCTGGAGCAGAGGTCCTCAACCCTGTTTCTGGAGATCTACCTTCTTGCAGAGTTCAGCTCCAACCCTGATCAAATGTACCTTAAACAATTAGTTAGGAGTTGAAGCAGTACTTAATTACATGCAAGTGTGTTTGATCAGAGTTGCAGTTGAGTTCTGCAGGAAGGGAGATCTTGAGGAACAGGGTTGGTGACCCCTGCTCTGGAGGCGCAGCTTTGTAGGGATTAGGTCAAAGGGATAAGCCCTCCCAAATGAAATGCACTGTTCCAGTCAACTTCTTTGCGCAGAGTATTGTGGGACCCAAAGTCAACATGAATTATACCATTTAAAATGGCCAATTTTGAGCCCTTTGGTTTGAAACAACAATGCAGTGGCCTTGATTTTTTTACTATTTGAAGTGCCCTTCGAAAAGCAAATCAGAACTGGAATGCACAATGGATCATTTGGATTAATTTAAGGTTGGGGTTCAAGTGTAACTCTGCCGGTCCTATGCCACCCAACCCGCTCCGAGCTACTATCAAACCAGCGACCTTCCACATGGGAGTCGGTTGCTCTACCAATGAGTCTAAAGACCATGGCCGCTGGCGTCTGTCGCTAGAGCACCTTTAGAGGTCAGAGGAGTGAGGTTTACCTGCACAGCATTTACTAGTTGGCCTCCGTTACACTCACCCCCTAAACCTCACTCCCATCCGGGTCACGGCACTAATGTAACCAAGCCGGTCCTACACCACGCTGGCCTCCATTACACTAGCATTTCTATCAACAACTATCTTGTTTTGTTTGCAAGGGCAACAGGATCATCGTAGTTTTCCACAGTTTGCTTTTCAATATTTAAAAAGGGTATATATATGCCCCAAAAATGTATATTACAAGTGTATTAAAAGTTTAACATTTTGAACTTCATCATCGAGCACTAGCTTATGTACCCTTGCTAAAACTACCCAGTACTTCCCAATACCCTTACCCCTACCTCTAAAACAGCTCCTATACTCTTCTATCAAAATAAAGGCAAAAAAACAACAAAACAAAACAATAAAACAAAATACTCATATGATTAACTTAATTTGACTTAAAAAAAAAACTCCATAGTCTATTCCTAAAGTATTCTTTTTCAACATGTTTTAAACTCCTTCTGAAAGTGGTCAAAAGTAGAAAATCTGCAAATATATTTGAAAAGATATGGCTTACTGCTTGTTGTATAGTTGATCTGCCTGGGTTCTCCAACTTCCATGAGGGCATTAATTGATGACACTGAGATTAGGTATGAAGAGCAAGGTGACATACTGGTCATCTCTAGTGTGTTGTTGAACACAGTGCTTGAATATAGTGTAGTGTTTATCGAATTCCAGTTTTTGATGGTAAGGTTGTAGACTAGAACCTTGTCCACAGGTTGCCAGCTGATGCGGGCAGACTGGGGGCCCGTCTGTAGCACTGTGACCACGGCTGGAGGCTGGATCACTGAGAGTCAAGACATTAAACAATGGGGGTTAACATTTGAAGATAACAGTTACATTCATGTAAAAACCTGGACACCCTACACAAAAACTGTCACTGAACCACCAACTATTCCAGCATATGTTTTACACAGTGCCCTTCCAGCTGCAACCCAGTACTGGGAAACACCCATACACTTTCACATTCACACTCAATTGGCCATTTTAATCCAATTCACCTATAGTGCTTGTGTTTGGACTGTGGGGGAACAGGAGCACTTGGAGGATACCCATGCCAACACAGGGAGAACATGCAAACTCCACACAGAAACACCAACTGACCCAGCCGGGACTTGAACTAGTGCCCTTATTGCTGTGAGGCGACAGTGCTAACCACTAAGCCACCATGCCGCCTCATCTCCAACTATTGTAGATTTGATGCTGTGTTTGGGATGATGGTCCTGTTCAGGACCCAGTTTTGGCTTAGATTAAGCTCATCCCGAGTGTGTTCACACACACCTGAAGCTCCAGATCAACATCAAACTTCATCAGTTCAGGTGTTTGATTAGCTCTGCCAACAAAATAAACTTTATAGGGTGTCCAGACTTTTTCACAGGACTGATTCAAAGCATTACTAATGCTCACTTACATGTAGTGACCGTCCGTACTTTGCTTTTTGCTCCTAGACCTCCAGCATTGGATGTGACCACATAACAGTCATACGTAGTGGCCGGTCGAAGATTTCCAATTAGCGTGCTGTTATTTACATAAGTGAAGTTGTACCGTTCCCCTGTCGACGTTGAATTTATCATCAAAATGTATTGTAGTGCTGTTTGCACCCACTCCCATTCTAGCCAGATGGCTGTGCTTGATATTGACTTTGAATAGGTTATCTGAGATGTACCCGGTGCTGGAGTGGAAACAAAAGACAAACATTACTGTTATCATATCATCTGCACTCGGTTTAGTGATGTGCAAAGATCAAATTTGAACCTAATATTCTTCACAATTGTTGTCTATTCAATTGATTGCTGAATCACATATACTTAAACACTAAAAAAAGAGGGAATAGTTACCTGTTCTTGCTATTTTTGTATCAACACACAAAACAGTATAATACATAAACCCTTTAATTGTGACCGTGTACAGTGTCCCCGTCTTCAAGCCAAACACCTCTTTCATCGACAGACTCCCGGGGACCGACGTTACAACTGGAGCTGTATTTGTGTCGTTCACAACCCGAAGGTCCAAGAAATAATTTGTTACTCCCGGAAGTCTGTTCCACTGAACCAACAGCGATGATGCCGAAGGAGAGGATATTGCATTTATATTGCATTCTGAAAAAGAAAAGATCACTCATTAAAGTCACATTCTAGTGAAAAACAATTAAAGTAAACACGCACACACACACACACACTCACACACACACACACACACACACACACACACACACACACACACACACACACACACACAGAGAGAGATATATATTTATTTATGTATATATATATATATATATATATATATATATATATATATATATATATATATATATATATATATATATATATATATATACAGTTGGAGTCTAACTGATTTATTTTATCTTTGCCATGATGACAGTAAATAATATTAGACTAGATATTCTTCAAGACACTTCTATACAGCTTAAAGTGACATTTAAAGGTTTCACTAGGTTAATTAGGCAAGTTATTGTATAATGATTGTATAAAAATTTTAACTGTTTTTATTCTAGCCAAAGTAAAAAAAATACACAAGACTTTCTCCAGAACAAAAAAATATTATTTTTACATTTTTAAATGTTTTAAAATAAGCTTCTCCTCACCAAGGCTGCATTAATTAATTAATTTATTTATTTATTCAAAAAAAAAAAAAAAGAAAAATTGTAAAATTGTGAAATGTTATTGCACTATAAAATAACTGTTGAAAAGTATAGTTTATAGTTTTACTTAATAATTTATTCCAGTGATTTTACTGATGAATTTTCGGCTCCATTACTCCAGTCTTCAGTCACATGATCCTTCAAAATAACTCTAATATTAATAATAATAATAAAAATAATTATTATTAATGGTAATAGTAATAAAATCAATAATGAATGAACAAAATTTTCTATTTGAAAATTCATACAATAAGTAATAAATAAATATTAAATAAATAAGTAGTCACCTTTTTTACATTAAATAAATGCCTTAATGAGCAGAATTATATTCTTAAAAAACAAAACAAAGAAAAACATACTTTTTGACCAGTAGTTTATATATATATATATATATATATATATATATATATATATATATATATATATATATATATATATATATATATATATATATATATATATATATATATATATATATATATATATATTTAGTTCACCCCTTGCACATCTCTCTTTTTTAAATTTTTTAAATTAATATTTTCTATGAGATGCTTTACAATAATATATTTGTGTATAATCATTATATTAGAGAGAACTCCAAAAATGAGTAAACCCAAATAAATATGTTGGAGTAAAAATCTAATAAAATTTGAATAAACAGGAAAAATACAGAGAAAAATAAAACATGTATAAAATAAATTAATTTTATCAAAAATAATTTTAAAAAATTAATAAACTAATAATAATAAATTATTTTAATAAAATTTTTTGTCATTTTTTATGCAGTAATTTTAATGTATCATCATTTCATGCCTAAAAATATAAGGTGAACAAACTATTATTTTTATGAATAAAACTGTTTAATAAAACTGTTTTGTTTAAGTTCCAAACATTAGTGACTGCAATCACTAAGAAATGGATAGAAATATTAATTTTCAAAAGTAGATGAACTCATTTATGCTATATTGTTACACTGAATTACATTTGAGTATGTATTGTCTGGTAAACATCATGGGGGAAAATGTACAATTTCAATACCCATTTATTTTACTAATAAAACAAAGATTAAACAGGCTAAATCTGGTTCATTATAAACAATATTTTCAATGTAACTTGAATAAATGTAACAAAAGTAGCCACCATTAAGATTAAAACGTTTACTGGTCAAATAAAACGAATCATTCTTGAAAAGTTGACTTACCTTGTGACTGAGTGCTCCATATCTGGCAAAAAAGAACAACCACAGTTTTATTTATCGACATTTATACACATAATTCATTTGTACAGACTGATAAGTTTACCTGAGTTAGAGTCAGTAAAACTACAACACCTAGTGTCTCCAGCACTCTCATCTTTGACAATACCTGAAATATTTCAAATAATGGTTTACAAGGGTGTCAGAGACAAAAGGTGTTCAGGTTCTGGGCTATAGAGCAGGAACACCTCAGGCGAAAGAGCCAATCAGAGGAGCCGCGGGGCCCGTCCTGTTCTGCTTTCCTCCCTGAGGAGCTGCCAAATAACAACAACAAAAAAAAAAAGCCAAAAGGGAGGAACTGAGTGGTAATCTATATTGAGGGAGAAACTATCAGCACCATCTATCAGTAAGCATTTCATAATGTTGTCCGAATCTTTAATGTATTGGCCTACAGTAAAGCATTGAATAAAAACACAACTTTTTAAAATTATTATTTTATTCTTTTTTATTATACAACAAATTATGTGTTTATTAAAGTCTGGATGAACCGGAAGCTGTTACAGTTTTTTTCTTCTTCGTATTGTAATGCAATTTCTAGAGAAATGGAATATTAAATTAGTAAACAGTGGGCGGGACTTGTTTTTTCTATTGCAAGCTGACTGGATGTAGTAAAGTAGGCGTTTCATGCAGAAAGATGAGGAAAATGGTTTGAGGAGAGTTATTACAGCCTAACAGACTCATCCTGCTCATCATTTCTGTTTGTTGTCTAAACTGACAGCTGGAGGGGCGTGGTTATGTGTGTTAGCCACGCCCACTCAGACAGACCTGCGGCTGGAAGGGCATCTGCTGCGTAAAAACTTGCTGGATAAGTTGGCGGTTCATGCTGCTGTGGCGACCCCGGATTAATAAAGGGACTAAGCCGACAAGAAAATTAATGAATGGGGTTGCCAGTGGATGCCCTTCCGGCTGCAACCCATCATTGGGAAACCAGTGTAAACTCCCGTACCTTTATTTTTTTTCTGAGACTGTAACTGTTTTTACAAATCACATTTCATCAAATGTAAAACTGTTCCAGCATTCCCAGCGGCTCAACAGCATTTCCGGATTCTCAGACTCTGTGAGATCCGAGATGATATTAATAATAGCAAGACTTTTTAGAACTGAAGGGATTAAAACACAAAAGATGAAGATGTGGGAACTATTAGCTGAACTCCACTGGGAATTTACAACACAGGAGATGTGATCATGTGTTTACCGTCAGCATACCTCACGACAAAACACACAACAATGTGATGACGTGATTCATTCTAATATTATGAAACCCTTTTTAAAAAGATATTTTGGTTTTACAAATACATAGTCATTCGTTCACTTCTTCTTTTTTTAGCTTCCTTTCTTTTTTAATCCAGGCTCGCCACAGCAGAATGAACCGCCAACTTATCCAGCACATTTTATACTCAGCGGATACCCTTCCAGCTGCAACCCATCACTGGGAAACATCCATACACACTCACACACTTCGGACAATTTAGCTTACCCAATCACCTGTACCGCATGCATGTGTTTGGACTGTGGGGGAAACAGGAGCACTCGGAGGAAACCCACGCCAACACTGGGAGAACATGCAAACTCCAGACAGAAATGCCAAGTAACCCAGCCGAGGCTCAAAACAGTGACCTTCTTGCTGAGGCGACAGCACTACCTACTGCGCCACTGCGTCATCCAAGAATTTTTTTATGAAGTTATATTAGTTAAGGAGAAAGTCCAACACAATCTCACGGCAATTCGTAACTTTTTCATTTAGTGGCTAATTCGTATGAATTCGTACGATCTAATTCGTACAATTTAGTACGATTTGCTTATCCCCCAATGACGGTTGGGGTTAGGGGTGGGGTCAGGTGCCACGCCTCCTTTTTAAAATCGTACCATTTCGTACGACTGAACTCGTACGAATTCGTACGAATTAGCCACTAAACTGGCAAAACGTAAAATACTTACGTTTTCTCGTGAGATCAGGCTGGAAAGTCAGAATGTGCGGATATTTAAGCACCTTTACCTCAGTCTCCGTCAGCACAACCAACTCCTCAACTTGGCCCCATTCCAGCCACGAGTGCGCCAATGCGGTAAATTGTATCAATATAAATACACATAACATACAAAACTAATCATTTAAAGGAATAAACACATAACATACAATGCCACATCATCATCTTACCTGCGAAGAGGATGGCTGACTGAGGCGAAACTGACGTGTCGATATCTTGAAGCACAGGCGTTTCAAAAATATTTTTTTAAACACCCAAAAATTTTACTTTTCACAGGTATATATATATATATATATATATATATATATATATATATATATATATATATATATGCACAGTACAGGCGTCATGGTGGTGCAGTGGGTAGCATGATCACCTCACAGCAAGAAAGTCGCTGGTTCAAGCACCTGCTGGGTCAGTTGTCATTTCTGTTTGGAGTTTGCATGTTCTCCCCGTGCTTGTGTGGGTTTCCTCTGGGTGCTTCTGTTTCCCCCACAGTCCAAACACATGCGCTATAGGTGATTTGGGTAAGCTAAATTGGGCATAGTATGTGCAAGAGTGTGTCCCAGTGTTGGGTTGCAGCTGCAAGGGCATCTACTGCGTAAAACGTGCTGGATAAGTTGGCAGTTCATTCTGCTGTGGCGACTCCTGATTAATAAAGGGACTGAGCCCAAAAAAAATGAATGAATGAACAAATTAATGAATAAACAAATGAATGAATGAACGAATGAATAAACAAATGAATGAATAAATGAACAAATTAATGAACAAATGAATGAATGAATGAACGAATGAACAACTAAATGAATGAATGAATAAATGAATGAATGAATGATTGAATGAATAAATGAATGAATGAACGAACGAACAAACGAACGAATGAATGAATGAACGAACGAACGAATGAATGAATGAATGGTACACACAGCACTACTAAAAAACACAAAATTATATTGAAAAGCATTATCAATTGATCGTGATGTGCTGGGATATTGAATTTAGCCAAATCAATGACACGATAATCATAACCGAATCTTCACACCCCTAGTTATAATAGTTTTTTTCATGTTTGGGTGAACTAACCATTCTTCTTGCTTTTGTAATGAAAAAGTAAAAAAGAAACACACACACACACATCAATAATGCAGGGAATGAATTTTACTGTCAAATAATGTACCTGACAAACATCCGAGGGAAGTTCAATTAACAATTAGATTTATCGTTCCCTCAGAGGCACAGCATATAATGTAGAGGAGTTCAGTTTACTTTATCTCAGATTAACGCTTGTTTCAAAAACTGGAAATTCACCTTTAGTTTCAATTCATGTTAGTTATTCTGCATTGACTATTTCACAATGTGATTGGATATGCACAAAATGGCCCTTCATAATAACTCTTTAACCCAAAATAATAATGAAAATGACTATTAAAGGGAACCTATCATGCCCCTTTGCACAAGATGTAAAAAAATTCTCTGGTGTCTCTATTGTGTGAAGTTTCAGCTCAAAATACTACACAGATAATGCTTTCTAACTCTCTGAAACTGACCCTTTAAGGCTTTGATCCTAATTGTGGTGTTTTGGTGACTGTCGCTTTAAATTCAAATGAGATTGTGCTCTTTTTAATAGAGGGCGGAGCTACAAATGCCTGTGTGTCAGCAAAGGGACAGATTCAAAAACAAGACTAAGAGAGAGATGGTCACTAGTGGGCGGGGCTTTCCCCCTCTGATGACACGTACAAAGGGAGAATGTCAATCAAAGTGTTTCTGCAGACTGATTTCATCAAGTCTGATTATAAACAAGTATAATTAATATTTTTGTATTACTAGAGGATGACTATATTCACACACTGCTGACACACAACTGTGTTTAAGCCCCTTATAAAAGGGATTTTTGCATAATAGGTGCCCTTTAACTGTTTTCTCTGTAATCTAGGGAGTTATTGTGGGCGTTTGGTTTTACTGCAGAACAGAACTCTAGATCAGGCATGTCCAAAATCGGTCCTGGAGGGCCGGTGTCCTGCAAAGTTTAGTTCCAACCCCAATCAGACACACCTGGGCTAGCTAATCAAGCTCTTACTAGGCCAGGGGTGGCCAACCCTGTTCCTGGAGAGTCACCTTCTTGCAGATTTCAGTTGCAATTCATATCAAACACACCTGCCTGTAATTATCACGTGGTGTTCAGGTCCTAATTAATTGGTTGTAGCAACTGAAATCTGCAGGAAGGTGGCTCTCCAGGAACAGGGTTGGCCACCCCTGTACTAAGCTTTCTAGAAACATCCATGCAGGTGTGTTGAGGCAATTTAGAGCTAAAATCTGCAGGACACCGGCCCTCCAGTACTGAGTTTGGACACTCCTGCTCTAAATTTTTAAATCTCAAAATGGTTTTTTTTGTTCTTAAAATTTTGAGTCTAATGTACA